>NW_006800169.1:506917-514346 GCF_000485575.1 Poecilia formosa | reverse complement strand
CACACACACACACACACACACACACACACACACACACACACGCACACACACACGCACACACACACATACACATTCACACACTCAGCGTGAACAAAGCCCACTCCACCCCAAATTCCTGTGACGTTTAAGTGCTGCTTGTTGACGGCTGCGTGTGCAGGAAGGTCCTCCATCCAGCAGGCATTTCCTCTCTGACATCAGGACTATTTCCAACGGAACGGCTGCCTCTGTCTGGTTGGAGGTGGAAGAGGGTGAGAGGAGTGGGGAGGTTCACAAAATGCAACCCCCCCGCCCCACATCCCCTCTCACACACACACACACGGACGCACACACACAGAGATACCCCCCAAACAGACGCTGGGAGTCCGGTAACAATACTAAGGCCTGATTATGACCTGCAGGCCGACAAATGTTCCTCTTGTTTGAAAACAACGTTCATGTGGACGAGCAAACAGTTATATTCTAACGTTTAATTGATTTATTGGATAAAAAATTGGCAAGTTCTCCAGATTTTTAATTTAACCATTTCAGCCTATTGTGTACAATATTAAAAATCCACAAAAATGTAAAACTAACTCATTTCCTTTTGTTAAATAAGAAAATAAACATATAGTTCCCTAAAATGAAATGATTATTTGTGTGAACATTTGTAGCAAGCGGGGGTTTTCTAAGAATTTGACAAAGAAGTTTTTATTTTTATCTTGAGTGCTAAATGAATGTTGTTTTTTTGTTTTTTTTGTTTTTTTTACAATTTAGTTTTAATTACTGCTGATTAAATTAGCTGGCAATTATTTCAATAATTGACTAATCATGATAAATTTGATTCATTGCTTAAGCTCTAATGTGGACAACAATAATGATTAATTTGGAGAACAACTTGGTCAAAAATAAGATGCACACCAGTTTCCTTTTTCTTCTTTTTTTTTTTTACCACTGAACAAAAAAAAAAGAAAAAAAAAAAAAGAAAAAGCTTCCCCCATCTTCCTCATTGAGATCAGAAATAGTGTGGACTTTCCTCAATAACTTTTACAATGAAGAGTGTCGGTGGCGTCACTAATGAAATACAAAGGTGAACATTTTCTGGGTGAATCTCTGTATTACATCAAAGGAGCAATCAAATTCAATCAAAGGCAAATTAACACTTTTTAGAAAAACCGAGTAAAATAAGAAACGATCTGTAATACAGGGGTCATGTTTTACAGTTAAACATCAGACAGCAGTTCTGATGAACATGAGACGTTGTGAGTGTTCCCGCTGTTATTACCTGAAGCCTCATGCTACACACCTCCCTCCTAAATAATAGTCTGTCCTCCCTCTGTGCAGGGAAAGAGACAATCCAGCTTTGGAAACAAACAGCTGTGTGTGTGTAGCACAGTATGTGTCAGCGCCTTCTCACGTTCCCCCTGAACAAGCTGCCATGTCACAGACTGGGTTTCAAGTCACGTTTAAGAGTTTCTGCTTTCAGTTCAAATTCTGAGCTCTTCTTTAAGTGGCTGAAACACACTGGAGAGACAGATCTATCATTTAAAAGTTCAGGGGGCATCATGAGTTAAATTTACCAGCTTATGTTTCTGTCACTGATGGCCCCGCCTTCACCAGGTGCCTCATCTGTCTGTTTTTGCTTTCCTGTGACAACCAGAGGCTCATTCCAAAGCAGAGTGCCCCATATCCTGATAATGTTCATCAGAATTGAACAAGAAAGACAAACTGGACCAATCAGCCCCAAAAAATTGACAGACTATATCTTTTTTCTAAGGGCAAAAAACAGAACCTCTTTTTATGTTTTGGATCTATGATTTACAATTTTTTTGACTACTTTCTTACATAAAATTCTTTTTTTGTGTGTGTTCAATATATTTAAAATTTTTGTTTTTATGCCTGTAGTACCTCTAAATTGCTGATTTTACCCAGTGGGATAAAGGTTTGGACACCAGTGACAAGCTTCGGCAAACTTTGTGTTTCATGTGCCCAAGTTTTCCAAGCCTTTTTAAAAGTGGCAGCTAAAACAGCAGCTGGGGTAAGAACCCTTCTGACGAAGCTGAAATCTCTCAGCGGCAGCTATTACTTCGTAACGTGTAACCTTATTCCAACTGGCCAGAATGAGAACAATGGTGACGTCTCAATCTCACTCACGCTGACATCCTGTCATGACTCAGCAAAAACCTGAAAGTCGAGTGAGTCCTGCTCCTCTGGTGCTGTGCTCACCTTGGAGGAGCCGTTGGAGTACATCTGAATCATGTTCTCGGCTCCCTGTTTCACCTTCAGTTCGATGTCATTCTGCCGTTTTAAAGCTGCCAGGCGGCTGTTGCTTGTGCACGTTCTCGCTTCACTGCTTGGAGTATCGGGGGTTAAAGGGCACTCTAGAAAGAGACAAAAAAGGGTGAAACATACGGTCAGCTGTACAGAGACTTACTGGGATTTTGACAGTATAGCAACCATGAAGTTGTTCAAAATGACTGATGCTTCATGATCTACTTTTGTTTGCAGTTTAAAGAGCCAGTATGATGTATTTTCCAGGTACATAGTGTCATGTTAGAGCACAATCAAGTAACTATGTTATTTTCAGTTGCTTTAAAAATGAGGAACATCAGGTTTTTTGCTGCCGATTCCGATACCAAGTGTTGGTAGTTGTGCGCTGCTTTACCTGCTATCTGGCTCTGGATGACCTTTTTTTCCTGCATTGAGCCTCAATGTAGCCAAACTCCGTCAAGTGCTTGTTTTTTTTAAATGCCATATTAGATTTGTTGTGTTGATACATTTTGACGTGCTTCACCCCCGAGGTGCACAACATGCAAGCATCCCCATTCACTCTCAGAGCATTATTGTTCCACACTACAGGACTTTTTGCCGTGCGGATGTGCAGTGTGAAGGAAAGAGGAGATCAGCTGCACACGAAGGCTGCAACGTGAGATACAGGTGATCGGTTTTGGTGATTAGTAACAAGAAACAGTAATCGGCGATCACCGATCATACACTTTTTCACGGAAATCGACCGATTATGATCGGTGGTCGATCGATCGGCACACCTCTAATAAAAATGCTACATATATCAAATATGACTTAAAAGAATTTTGACTTGGTAAATGAATGCCTTAAAATTGGACCTCTGTCTCTTTAAAAACTCCTGCTCTTTCTAAAACTCTGCCTTCAGAAATTTGAACCTTTTCACCAGCACTGAACTGAGAAGAAGCATGTATGATGATCTCAGCAGATGAGCAGTTCCACCAGGTGTTTGCTAATTGCTACTAGCTAGTCTGAAGGAGCTGAGTGGGGGAAGAGCTGCTCTGTGTGGCAGAAGCTGGGAAGCTTAGAAACTGCAGCTCCAAGGAGGAGCTTGGTCCTTGAAGGCGGAGCTAAGTCCAGCCAGGCATTTTGCACAACTCAATGGTTGTCTTGGAGATTAAAGGATTGCTCAACCATTCATGAAAGAATCAAGGCAACACTCCAGGTATGTTTTTGATGAGGGGAAAAATAGTTATTTGCATGATGCAAAGTTAAAAAAACAACGATTTTACATCATACTGGCCCTTTAATGCAGTTTGTTGAAATGCTTGCAGGCATCCGCACTGCTTGGTGAGAACATGCAGACAGAGCCCTGATGTCTGCAAATATGAACAAATAACAGTGATAAATCAATGGGTTCTTTAATATCTCCTAAATATGCCTATTTCCACTGAAAACAGAAAAGATAAAAAAAGAAAAAAAAACAGCTCCAAGATGCTGACAGAAACAAGAAAATGTATGACTCATGCTTCGGGTGTTTCAGTAAATACTGTGTAATGTTTTCTGTTGAACACCTGTGGATGAGAGCAGAATGGAAGCACGTGATTCATTCAACCAAAATACTACATGAGTCACGTAATGACCTTTAATAGGCTGGGGAGGATTGGCATTGGTGCTTTCTGTTTAACGGGAGAAGAGGACACAGAGACTAGAAAGTAAGTTGGGGATGTTAGAGGGGCCTAAAGCTAAATAAATATTCTAAATGTTTGGTGCATAGAAAGTAGAAATGAACTGAAAAATGAACTCAGGAATCAGATCTTTTTCTCATCAGTGAACACAACATATGTAAGCATGACTAGATCATGCTCACACCAACACTGTTTGGTGTGGAATCAGTAAATATAGAGTATTTGTTAAAGAAAGTAGGGCTGAAAAACATATCACGATATAAGTGTTTCATATCACTTGATATTGATTATTATTGGTAGGTTTTTATTTGTTTTAAATATCTGAAATACTGGCAAAGTGGTGGTGTGACCTTTCATTTTTTGTCCAGTTTTCGCCATTGGTTTTCCTATTTTTAAGAAGTTATGAGGCACGGTGGCAAAACATGAAACTGCTGCTGCACAAGTTATCCTACAGCTTGTTGCAAGGTAATCACAGAGTGAGTTAGTTGATGCCACCAAGCTAACTTGGCTGGCCTTTAGAGGTTGAGCGGTTAACGTCCTTCCTCTGCCTGTATCCCCCAGAATGTCATGCAATCAGAGTTCAGTGAATATTCTATATATTGAATGTTCTGTCAGATGTATTATCTATTATTATGATTATTACTATTAACAATAATAGTAATAATAATAATATGTATCAAAATATATGTTATGAGTTTATTGCTGCTAAAAGAAATAAGTAAAACAATAGATCAAAATGGTTTAAATCACATTTTGCTACAATGTTTTGACTCCATTTTCAAAAAGAAATGTATGTGCCTATGTACAATAATTAAACATGAAAAGAGATCGAGTCATAAATTAGTGTTTCCAATAAACACTTATAAAAAGTAACAATAATGTTTGAATGTGTCTAAAATCCATGTTGTCAAGACAATGCATCATTAATCAGTTACTTTTTTGCTGAAAATACTTAAAGGGACAGTATTATACATTTTCTAGGCACATAGTGCCATTTTATAGCACAATCAAGTAACTATGTTATTTTCAGTTGCTATAAAAATGATTCATATATCAAATATAACTTAAAAGAAATTTGACTTCGTAATTTAATGTCTTGAAATTGGGCCTCTGTCTCTAAGAACTCCTGGTCTTACTGAAATTGTGCCTTCAGGAAGTTGAACAAGGTTTTTACCAGGATTGCACTGAGAAGTAGCTCATATAATAAACTCAGCAGATGCACAATCCTGCCAGGTATTTGCTAATTGCTGCTGGCTAGTCTGAAGGAGCTGGGTGGGAGAAATGAGGGTGATGGTGGATTAGCTGCGTCTTGAAGGCGGCATTAGGTCCAACCAGGCTTTTTGCACAGCTGAATGACTGCCATGCGAGATTAAAGGATTTCCTCAAACATTTATCAAAGAATCAAGGCAACACTCCTGGTATGTTTTTGATGAGAGAATAACATCAGAATATGATGTAAAGCTTAACACAGCTGATTTTACATAATGCTGTTCTTTAAAAAAAAAATCAAGAGTTTACCTTACAGTCACATCTCTCAAGTTTCAACTTCATGCAACAATATGACGTTGCTGTTTCACATTAATGTAAGGAATATTTTTAGCAGCATTAGGAATGATTTATGCTTTTCTGTAGATTACACTACAGAAATCAGAAACTGGCCACAAATCATCAATCAGTGCATCTGTAACAGCAGCGTTAGCAGTGAGCTCATGTTATGTCAGCGGTGATGGCACACTACAACACGTGTAGAAGAGCTGAGTCTGCTGTCCAGTTTACGATTGGGACTTGCTTCTCTCTGTGGGGGGTGTGGTATGGCTCAGGTCGTTTCCCACCAGGAATTCAGTGACCCCCACCCAGAGAGTGGGCCGTGGAACGACACAGTGAGCTCCTGAATAGCTGCAGGGCTGATGTCACCGCTGGACCACTGACAAAGGGGAACCCTCCCACATATTAACCCGGCCTGCGTCTGATAGGAAGGCAAACATGACTAATACGGTTCCCTAAGCAATGACATCATCACTGGGCAACTCAGACCTGAAACCATGCTGGGTTTGTCTCCATGGAGATGAAATATGATTGAAGGTTAGAGAGTGGATCAGCTCTGAGTGTTGGAATTCCCCTTAGAAAAGAGAGCAGATGTGACTGGGGAAATCTGATTGGTGGTTCTTCATCAAAGCCACTGCTTCCCAGCCAGTCTATTTCTGGCTTCAGCTGAGAGGTGAAGAAAAGCCAGAGACCCTTCAGCAATGAACACTCTGGTCAACAGAGAAAGTCATTTTTATTAATTCTAGAAGCGAGTGATGTTCCTCACGCGTTCCAGAGCCTAGCATGATTCCAGATGCGGTTTCAGGTCTGAGGAGCTCAGCAACATTCAGACACCCTCCCTCGGTCACTCTGTGATGGCCAGAAACATTCCACTGGTGCCACGTCACTTATCCAGAATGCCCAAGTTCATCAGATAGGAGGTCACAGAGTCAAGCTAAATTTGTTCCTACTTAAGACAGCCATTCAGACGTCAACAAGGTTCCTCTCCTCAAACACACACACATTATTTAGATTGGGCCTAATAGGCATTATGTCCAAGGCCAATCAGATTCAACTCATTAACTTTGATTAGAGGCCTGAGCCCAAAGTAAACCTGACATATTTCAATTAAGGTTCTACTGCTTTTGTTTTAGTTCACCATGTAAAGTGGCAGTATCATGTAAAACCAAGAATTTTGTTTAGCTTTACATCATTTTATAATGTTATTCCCTCATCAAAAACATACCTGGAGTGTTGTTTTGATTCTTTCATGCATGTTTGAGAAATAATCTCCCGTGGCAACCAATCACTTGTGCAAAAAGTCTGGTTGGACCTAGCTCTACCTTCAAGGTGCAATTTCCAAACTTCCGTCTCCTAGAGCCCCTCTTCCCCTCTGAGCTCCTTCAGACTAACCAACAGCAATTTCAAACAACCGGTTGAACTGGATATCTACTGAACTAGGAGCTACTTCTCAGTGCAATGCTGGTAAAAACGTTGTTAAAGGGTTAATAGAGGAACCATGCTGTGATGACCTCCTGAAGGTGGAGTTTCAGAAAGAGTAGAGTTTTGTAAAAAAAAAAAAAAAAAAAATTTCTTTTAATTCACATTTGGACATATATATATTGCTGTGGATCATAGAACGAAATTAATACCTACATTTCTAAGTTTCGCTGAGTTAACGCGCCTATAGACGACATATATATATATATCCATCCATTTTCTGAACACCCTTGTCCCTCAGTGGGGCCGGGAGGGGTGCTGGTGCCTATCTCCAGCTAACGTTCCGGGCGAGAGGCGGGGTACATCCTGGACAGGTCGCCAGTCTGTCGCAGGGCAACACAGACACACAACCATGCGCACACACACACACACCTAGGGGCAATTTAGACAGACCAATTAACAGGCAAATGTGTTATGTTTATATTTTTAACCTCCAACTTCTTTAATAACACAAGAATTTTTGTTTATTTATGGGAATATAGTGATAATATTAGCAG
>NW_006800169.1:493363-506907 GCF_000485575.1 Poecilia formosa | reverse complement strand
GATTTTCATTTGAAGCAGGAGATAATAACTAAAGGAAGACCAACACCGGACAGAAAGTTTTGCTTCGAGACAGTTTGATGATTCTTAAACGGAGTAGAAAAGACATGCCAAGGATAGACTTGGGTTTGGATGAACAGATATTTTTGTGCAGAATTAGATGAATTAATTGTTGTCAGTTGCTATGGCAACGAGTCTGCGTGTAGCTTGGCGAATACCTCTTTCCCTTTGCAGTGGATCATAGCACGAAATCACTACCTGCATTACTAAGTTTCACTGAGTTAACGCGGCTATGGATGACATGTAAAAGATTAGTCTTTTTGCCCCTCAGCGTTGTATGCCTGAGCAAAATTTCCGTACGTCCAATAACATGCATAGTATATAAGTTGTAAGTCAGTGCCTCACCAGCAATGAACCTCACCGCACGTCACTGATATATAATAATCCCCTTCTCACCCTCCGCAGGTGGTCTCTCTTTCATCCTCTGAGCTCAGGTCCTCTACCAGAGGCCTGGGAGCTTGAAGGTTCTGCGCAGTATCTTGGCTGTGCCTAGATACCTATATATATATATATATATCTTCCGGCTCCATCTTGATGCTTGTTGCAACTACATGATGAGTTAAGTGCAAATCGTCTGGGATGATTGATTGATAGGATCCTATCTCGCCTGCAAGGTGCAAGGAGGAGCTGTATCCCCCTGCAGTGCGCTGCACTTGTTACAATCTGATGAACTTCTGCATCCTACTTACTTTCTTTATTTCCTCAACAGATTAAACCATATATCCTCCATTTACACTACAATAAGTAGATTAACACAACAATACTGTGCATTTTCCTTTGGCTTTCTCTGTGTTGTATGCACTGCAGGTATTTTTAACGTCTGAGCCTGACCAGACTATTAAGCAAATAATTCTGGCCCGACCCGGCCCGAATTTCAGGTCGCGCTCAGGACATAAATCTAAACTAACACGTCTTCCTTAATCTACTTCCGAACCCAGGGTAATGTGACGGCAACAGGCCATCCATTTGCTTCCTGAACCCATCAGAACAACAGCTGCCAACAACTACTCCACAAGACAACGGCGGTAACAAAGGCGATCCTGAATGCTCCCAGCTGTTGTGCTTCAACTCTCTCTAAATTCCATTGTTGCTGACAAACGAACAGGAGCAGGCTTTCAACAGGCTCGGGGAGGAACAATCGGCAGCTCATTGTAGCTATCGCTGGAATGTGGGAATGCAACATTGTCATCCTCTGGGGAATGAGTCACCTCCAAACACTGGATGTGCACTCTATTAGCATGTGTAAGTTTATACAGGGCTTCTGACAGAACACTCCCAAAATTGTTTGTACTGTCAATATTTGTAGTTATAGTTAAAACAACTATGCAGCAAACGCACAGCTGAATGGGCTGGCATTCAGAGGAAATGTAGATGTAGATGACGGGACAGATAACTCTTTCACCAGTAAAGCTTAGCTAAACATTTTGAATAGCTATAAGAGATACTGATTGGTAATCGGCTGCTACTGATCAGCTGAGCTGATCTTTTTCTGATCAGCGAATGCACATGCCTAAAATGTCTAGGGTTGCTATAACAACTAGGGTTGCAATGATTCCTCAAATGATTGGAGTACCTCGATTATAAAAATTTGTTGAGCAAATTATCTGCCTCGAAACTTCGTTAAATTATGTTTAATTATTTAGCGCACCATGTTTGGGTCGGGTGATTATTTGTGTTGCGCAGCGCTCTCACTTCCGCCTAGGAGTTGTTGGTGAATGCTAAGGTTAGCAACATAAAGTCCAATTTTCAAGTTCTGTACAGGGAATACTGAAGTATTTCATTGAGTTATGATGTTGCATCTTCTTATACTATAGTTCTTAAAAAGAAATAAGTCGGTCAAAGCTTTGGAAAAACCAGGGACGAGAATTTGTCACAAATATTTTACTGGTACAACTTGGATAATGAAGAATTAGCTCATGAATCGATGCAGTCATCCAGTTCTAATTACCTGCTAATTCTTCTGGATCTTTGACCACTATATGAGCGTTTAGTTCTTGCAGCTCCTGGTGGAGCTCCTCCACCTTCTTGTTAGATTTTTTAAGCATATTGTCCACGTAAGCCAGGCTCTTCTTGTCTGTGGTGACCTGAGGATACGTGGGAAGAATGAGAAAGTAAAGGAGCACTATTACTTCTTTTGGGTGGTAAATTTGTCAGAGTAATAGAAAGAGCTACAAACTGGAAAAGATTAAAGTTTGCAATCAAGTAAAATTACTTTTTTGCAAGTAATATTTTGGGGGTTACCTTGCGCAGGTTCTCTGCACCTTCTTTGATCTTTAACTCTTTGCGGATCTCACGACGGATCTGCTCCTTGATTTCGTCCAGCTTCTGCTGGACCATGGTATCAGACAGGTCCAGGTTTTGTCCAAGACCCAGTCGCTCTGCCACCAGCTGGGCCCTGGCATCCCCCTGGGGAAGAAAAGGTGAGAAACAGAACTGAGTTGAGACGAGGAAACCCGGTATGTAACGCAGAGGGACGACAGAGAGGAAGGAGGCAGAAGAGAGGGACTTCTCACCCTACGAGGGCACCAAAAATCTCATTAGATTATCAAAATTTGTTTTTACATTGGCATAATAACAAGACTCCTACAAAAAGCTACTTTTGAAATTTTATCGAATTTGAAGAAATTAAAATATAAAAAATATAGTAATGAAACTGATGTTCTTATCTTACCACAGATGTTAGCAAATCAAAGACATTTTTAGTTGTGACAATATTTTACTGATTGGCTGACTGACAAATTCTTTCGAGTATTTTGATTGGTCTAGGAATTGGAAGCTTTGGAGATGCTAATTTGGTTACTTCATATGTAAGAAAAGCATAATTTCTTAATTCTTGTAAATATGTGATAAAATGTATTCATTATATTTATTTAATTTGTAAAACAAATAAATAAAATGTTAAAAACTGTGAATAAAGCCAAGTTTTGCTGATTATGATTGATCCAAGGGGGTGAATATTTTCTATTGTCAGATTATGGCTGATAATAATGAGTGATGATGATGATGTCGGCTATGAGAGCTTAGGTGAAAAGGATTATGAAGCCAACAGTAGGAAGTTGGAGGACTGCTGCACTTCTGGGTTCAGTGTCTCTTGAGTAGCACTTTATGGTGACTTCTTATAGTTTCAACTGTAATGTAATGTAAGCTATTGGTAATAATAGTGGTATTAAGAGTCAACTGCAACTCCACACATTTTTGCAAACACGGTTTAGGACTCAGTCTTATGTCTTTATCATAACATTTATTAAAGTGTCTGTCTTATTGAGGTATTTTGCAAGTTATTATATTTCTGTAAGAAGAAATATAGTAACTTGTACAGAGATGATCAGAGCTGCTCCTAAATAATGCTAACTTGTTTCAACATACTTTCAGCATTTCAGCTATCATAGCCGTTAGCAGTGCAGATAGTAAGTTAATAATTCATATATCTAATGTAAATTGTTTATTTTTGTTTTCCAATAAATCTTTAGTTTGGAAAACATATTCATTATACAGTTCCTTTTATCTTCAATTATGTAAAAATTGGGTGGGGAAAAAAGTGATATCACAACATTTCATTTAAGATATTTATTGATAATATTTTCCATTAGATTTTTTCATGCTTTGGTCAACAATATTTTTTTTTCTTACAAAAAACACTACTTACATAAAGTTTGGAGTTGAAAATATTGATTATAGTCATACATTTAAGGGCTTTAAAAAAAAAAAGTTATATAACATTGTCTTCAGTACCCAGAGACTTAAAGTCATCCTGCATTTCTAAAATATTTGTTTTTTTGAACCATTTCTGGATTAAAAAAATTATTTTATTTGTGCTCTTTTAATCATTTAAATGGCTGTTCATTAAAAGGAAATGTCTTTATGTTAATTCTAAAAAATATCAAATAATTAATTTTTAAGTAATATATATTTTACAATTGTGACTTTTGCAGTGTACGCTGATGTTACTATGCAAACAGAAAATTACTTTTTAATGTAATCTGGTTATTAGTCATAGCAACTTCACAAGTTAATACTTGTCTTCTCATTTTGGTTAAAGGGATCAAAGGGAAAGTGTCGAAAAAAAAAAAAGAAAACAAACCCCAGCTCCTCATTTGCATAGTACTGAGTCATTCTAGACTGCCAACATTTTTTCAGCAAATCATATTTGCACAACTCAGCTGCCCTAGTTTTGCGTTGTGAAGATCTGTCAGTTCCCAGTGGGCTGGAGGGCAAGTGGCTGCAGAAAACCCTGATGCCTGTGGCAGTGAAAAGGTCTTCTGACCGAACCTGAGGCTCAGCCGTTCAGCCTGAGTGCTCTGGCCTCACTCCAACATAGTGGAGTTTTGAATCTGAGCTGCCTCCAAACACCCGCTTTTCACTGCTGCTGTCAGTCACCAGTGACCTGCATCTGTAAAACCATCACCTTAACTTAAGGAGGATTAGCAGTCACTTCCTGAATGCCGCGGCTTTAGAGGTCACCATGAATGCACAGCGATTTTGAATTACAATAAGCAACCCGGATCTTTAAACATCGCAGTAGTTAATGTTTTATTTAAATGGCTGATAAAAAGGATTCATAACATTATTTTCAACACTACAAGGTCTAACTAACTGAATTAAGCCAATATTATACAAAAGCCTTTAAAACATTCATCATAGAAATGATTTAACCAAATGTGGAGAAGCAGTTTTTATCCTCTAATCTGGACCAAACTTCCAGAAAACTGCAAAGATGCTGAAACACTGAGCTGTTCAGAACTGCTTTTGATTCATAAGAACTGGAGCATTGATATTTCAGGTACATTTGCTTGATAATTTTGATGACTGCATGTATTTTGTAGACCTGTCACAATTATCAATAAATCAATTTATCGCATGATAAATTAAAACAAGGTCAATAATTTCCATTTGCTTAATTATTTGTTTTTTCTTTTCTCTCTCTACCAAAAACTGGATGACAAGTCTTCAGTTTCAACTAGCCCCTTTTCTTGAAGGACAGTTTTGTTTACAGAAGCTTCATAATTCACTTTATTTGTTGTTTCTGTTGTTTTGTTTTGTTTATTTTTGGATATTTAACATGTCTTCCAATTCCAGTGTTAAATATTCATTAGAATTTAAAGTCTAATAATCTTTGAAAATCGGTTCTTGCATTATTTATGCCATTATTATATTATTTGAAATCGGCCTCAAAACAACAATATTATCATTTATCAATCACAATAATTTCTTGAGCAATTTCTTGCCCAGCAAAATTTGCTATTGTGACAGGCCTAATCATTATATTTTTATGATGTAAAGCACTTTGAAATGCCTTGTCGCTGAAATGTGCAATCCAAATAAACTTAACTAACATTTACTCAACCTGCTTCAGGCGAATCTCTCAGTGAAAAACAAGTTCCTTGGTATTACTAGCTGTTCCTTACCACAACTTCATCAGCTTCAGCCAAATCCATCTCCAGATCAGTTGAACAAACAAGTCCACGCATCTTCTGCCGACCAGCTACGCCGTCATCGCTTTCAGTTCTATTACACAGACTGATTCAACACCACAAAAGACCGGGCTTCACTGCGCTGGGCCGAGGCGGCGGCCAGAGTCTCGGTCATTGACTCTGCCGGTGTCTGCTTTGCTCCAACTCTCTCACACAGACCATTGACATAAACAGGGAAGATAAACCGTCTGAGCAGAGACAGCCAAATCCTTCTTAGCTTCTCGCTCTGTGAGGTCATAGCAGCCCAGAATGGGACCTAATCTCACTCCACGGCGAGAACCGGGTTTAAAATTAACACCAGTTGAAGAATATCACTGGCCATCTTCGGTACCCCTCCCCCCAACCAGAGAACACATGTGATAGAGGAGACACCCTGGGATCTCAAAGCAACACCACAGAGAGGTATTACCACAAAGCAAAGCATAGAGCTCAAGTGTGTTGTCTGTGGAAATGACATCATTTCTACAGAACTGATGATATCCAAGGCATTACAAGCTGCGTTTCTTTTGACCATAAAATTGCAAAAATTGGAATTTCGAAAAAGAAAAATATACCTAAAGGAAACAAGAATTCCATAAAGTTTGATAAAATGTCTTGCCACTAAAATGAGGTGGTTTTTTGGCTGTATAGAAATTTGTGTATTTTGCAAAACTGCCATGGAAATACTTTTTCCGGATCTAACAAGATCCACAACCGGATGTTACTACTGGCAGAAACGATGAAGAAGACAACAGGAAGTAGTATGAGGAGGATGGAACAACATGTTTTTAAATGACTTACTGCGTGAACAAACTTATTCACATGTGATTTTAATTGTGTCTCTTATTTAATGGAAACAGCACAATAGTGAAATTGTGTTTTTTCGACATTAGCAGAATATTGACAAAGTTTTGCCTATGTTTGTAATGGAAGCGCAGCTACTGTGAAACCAAGGTTGTATTGGACTTCATTTATGCTAACATCACCAGACGTAACCACAATAAACGACCATTTCCAGGGGCCTAATACCAAGAAGCAACTTCCACCTGTCCAGATTTTCTGATACAGCTTTGGCTAAACTAAACTTGCCATTAAAGTTGTACAATGAGCTAGTTTTCAGCTCAGTAAGTCAAGCCAGGGCTGTTCTCTCAGGCGAAGCTGCTACTAGGGGATCAAAGACAAAGGCGGTGGAGAGCTCACCACCACAAAAAACTAAATCAACTGAGCAGGCCCAATAACTCTTTGCAGCCACATCATTAAAGCATGAATCCATTAAAAACCATTAGTGTTTTTATCAAATTGTGTTGGTTTTTTGTGTCATTTTAAATATATACACAGCTCCAAGCAATCCCAGTATCAACAAAATCACACAGACACGATATGTGGCAGTTTGGGGAGCATGATGTGCTCAGTGTTCATTATAAATAATATCTTTTCAAAAGGAGGCATTACAGTTTAAAAAACAACAGCAACTAATTAACAGGAACTAATAAAGCTGAGTTCCAGCTGTAGCTGAAAATGGAAAATTCCAACATCCTAGTCAGAATGAACTCAAAATGTCAGAAAGTGGGAGCAACTGCAACTACCTCCATATTGATACATATTGTTTCAGGTGCAGCTGTCAGCTGTGGCAGGTAACCAAAGAGTGAGTGAGTTAGTTGATGTCACCAACCTAGCTGAATTGGCAATGTGAGGTTGAGTGGCTAAAGTCTTTCCTCTGCCTACATCTCCTAGAATGCCATGAAGTTCTGGATTGGAGTTCAGTGAATATTCTATGCATTGAATTAGCAGACATATTATCTATCTATACAGATTACATGTCTGCCACTATGTATATTGTTACTGATTTATTGCCCAGACCTAATTTATCTGTTTTTTGTGTGTGTGCTAACTCTTTTCCTGTTCCTCCAGTGTGATTGGTCCTTTAATACCATCAACACACATCCAGAGCCAGAAAACTTGTGTCCCAGTACTGATTTCATAATGATCTAGAATTATTGACAAATGTGCAGAGTTAGGGTTTAATCAGGGAAAGATCCTGGGTGTGTTGAACATACTTTACTGGAGGCCTCTGCTCCTGTGATATTATCAAACAATAAACGGCTGAATGACAATCATAATAAACACAGCTTGGTAGTTAAGCACACTTAATTCTTTTAAATACCTGGCTCAATAAAATTGTTGAGTACTTCAATGAGAACTTTCATAAATACATATTAGGAACAAATTAAATCAAAGCTAGAATATAAAAGCAGCTAAAATCTTCTATTACTGATTCTACAGTTGTATGTCATTTTAATAACACACTACAAAATGCCAGAAGGGACCCTGGCCCTCAACTGTTGCTGCATATTACAGCTTTAACAGTCTTATGGATATTAAAGGAGCCCTGCCATCAGCTGGAGTTCAGTCCCAAGCTGTGAGTGACATGTTTGTTAAACGTCTACTTCCTTTATCTGTTTTTCTTTATTCATGTTATTATACAAACTGTAGTCATCAGAATCAATCAACTATTAAATAAATAAATGCTATAGAGAATATTAGCTATATCAAAAGATGAAAAGGTTAGGATAATTTAGACACTGATGATAAATTGTCCCAGAAATTATTGTGATAAGCGATAATATTGCTGTTTTGAGACCATTTACAAGCAATATATTGATAATGGCATAATAAGTTTGTCCTATCAAAGAATAATGAACTTTAGTTTTGTACAGAACATTCCCACACTGGAACTGGAAGGTATTTCAAATATCCAAAATAAAACACAATCACCAAAAACAATAAAAAAGGGAAAACACACACACACACACACCCAAAACCATACATAAAATGGATTATGAAGTCTCTGTAAACAAAAATGCTCTTTAAAAAATATAAATCATCAGAATGGAAATTACCTAGCTCATTTTAATTTATCATGTGATTAATTGATTAATTGTTTATTGCGACATGCTCATCATTGTTGTTTTAGAGTCTGACTCTGACTTTCTAAGTTTATGTAGTTCGAAAGTCACTCACCCATTAAAATTCCAGATTTTTTAAAATTTCATATTTAAATCCTGATAAATCCAAACTTTTTCGGCCTTTATGATGACTTCAGTTCTTTAAAGTACAAGAAAAATAACTGACAACTCTATAGAGGGGGGGAAGTGAAAAAGATAAAAAGCTGCAATAACATGGATGAATAAGTGAACACTTTTAAATATACTGGCAAGCAAGCAAGGCTTTTCTGTCAACATGTAGAGCAGCGTTGTCCAAAGTGCAGCCCGGAGGCCTTCTACGGCCGCTGAGTGACACAGATTTGTTCTGATGCAGATGGAGACTTTTTATTTCCCCAATTTGGGGAAATAAGCAATTTATCAATTAATTGCAATAAACTCAATTTCTAATCTTATGATTAAATTTTTTTGAAGGCCAATTTTGCTGAGAGTTCTAATTTTTTAAATTCATGCTTTCAGTTATAAGTGGTTATATTTATTGTTTTTGGTTGTGGTGTTTAATTTGGGATATGCAAAATATCTTTCAGTTTCAGTGCTAAGTGTTCTTAACAAAATTAAAGTTTATTCTGTACAGGTGAATTTGTGTTATTATCCCATTACCAATATATGAACTGAAAATGTCCTCTAAACAACATTATCGTTTAGCACAGCAATTACTGGGACAATTTATAGTCCAGCAGAATCTGTTACTGTGACTGGCCTGCCCACAAGTTAAAATCCTCTCACAAAAATTTTAGAAACACACATAATTGTCATCTTTCAATTACCAAGCTTTTTATTTTCCCTTTAGTTCATGGTAGATAGAACCACAACTATCTACTGACTTTTACACTAAAGACGACTTTGGTGCACCTAAAATAGTTTTAACTACATTATTAAAGCTTTTTCACATGAAAAGTGACCTAAATCATGTTTTCATTACTGAGAATAGATTGAATCTTTATTATTTTGAAAAACAAATTAGTAAAGTGATTGCCTTTCTATCAATAAGGAAAACACGCAAAACCCTCTTGAAGTTTTAGATCTACAATGATTTACACATTCCTTTCCTACAAATAAAGTAAAATAAAGACTATTTTCATTGTTTAAAATATTCCATGCTTTCTTAATTGTTGAGCAGGGGGAGGAAAAATTGTCTTTAAATTAGTTTTTAAAAAATGTTTTATTTTCTGGCCTGGCAATACCCATTTTACAAACAGTTTGGAAATAAAGTGTAGAGGTAAACTAAACAAGTAACCTTCTGCCTCCTGCAACCATAAATCCAGGTTCTCTTCTCTAGGTGTTTACTTCTTGACGAAAGTATAGTTTGCACATATTCTCTCTGATGACTCACAGTTAAAATGGAGGTCGTGAGTGATTGGACGAAGGAGGAAGAGGTCTCTCATTTGCTCACTCCAGTGCGAAATTTGTTTGCACTCCTTGCTGTCTTTGCCCACTGTGGTATAAGGACAACAGTGGACACCCAAACGATCCTATTTTACTGTGCAACAATGCAAGGAAATCCAAGAAAGGCCAATCAGATAAGCCTGACATTCATCAACTCAGGCAAACACAAGGCCTACATTTTAATTTGAAATTAACACGCATCGCTCGTTGACGTGACTATTCTGGTCTCCAGTTCCACTGTCTTTGTCACACATGCCAGAGATGCCGGTCGGCATGTGCAGGTGTCGCCATTTCTTGCAAACTGAACACACAGACTCGTGAGGAGGAAACAAAAATCTCATACCAGAAACATGAGACGTCATGGGTTCAAAGAGAAGTGAAGCAGGAACTGTAAGCAAATGCTTCCTCTCATAACAAAACACAGCGCAAGACTGATGGACTCAACGACTGTGGCTCCACTATTTACTATGAGACAATCCATGACCCTGCATTACTACCCGGGCTATATAGTAATAGTTAAAAATGGCTTAATTTGAGGGATACAATTTACAAATTAAAGCTCAGATTTTTTCCATGCGATATCCAATTTGTATATTTTTTTCCCGCTTTCTTTTATAAAACAAAAAAAAAATGACAGAAAATATTTTCAAAAAGTTGTTTTTACTTCAGTCATCTCTACTGAGTGATACGACGGAGAAAATTACAAGAAAAAAAGTTTTATTGTAATCTGATGTGACCAGCTCAGTCCATGAGCTGGTCACATCAAAATAGTCAGCGGTTTTCAACAATAGTTTCAATGTTCTGCTACTGATAATAATTTGATGCTGATGTGTTAAAACAAATGTGTTTTAATGCTGACATTGTGTGGTATGAGTTTATTACTTTGTAAAACACATACAAAGTATAACAACACAAGATGCTCAACATTCCTCATTTTATTTTTTCATTATTTTTTATGTCTGTATTCTCATAAAATTACTTCTCTGCTAATATTACAAATTTGTTCTGGTAGTATTATGACTTTATTCTTGTATTATTAATCACAAAAAAATATTAGCCTGGTCTGAATACTTGGTTAGAGTTGACCTGAAAGTATAGCAGCTGTGAAACTCTTGTAAACAAGAGGGCGTGCCGACATCACTCAGAACTATGGAAACCAACGAGAGCATTGTAGAAAAAAAATCCACATTTCCAAAAATGTAATCTTCCAAAAACAAAAATTTGTTTAGATCAATGAAATCGATTTAATGCCCAGCTCTACTTAAAGTGGCAGTATGTAACTTTTATTAAAAATATTTTTTTAATTGAAACTCTCACTATGTTCTGATAGTGTGTTATTAGACAGATAATCTGAGAAAAAAATGAACTCCTCTGCCTTCTCCCAGTGCGAACTAGAAACAACCAATCAGAAAAGGAGGCGGGTCTATCAATCATCCTCCGTGTGACGCTACTCATCCCCCTCTCTACTAGCCTGCCTGCATCCCAAATTCTCTCTTCTTTGCTGGATCTAGCATTGCATGTTGTGAAATGCTAGGCTAGTTAGCATGGCCACCAGTTTTCATGTAACGCTAAGTTGTTTCTCTGCCATTAGAAGATTTAGTAGAGTACATGAGGATAATTGACAGCGCTAAAACCCTCCTCCTGGCTCTGATTGGTTGTTTGTGACTATGCGCAGGTCATTTCTTCAGATGGCAACACTCATAGCTCATAGAGGAGGTGGAGGAGATCAATCTTTTTTACAGATTATCTGTCTCATAACATACTGTTACAACATGGTAACAAGCTTTAACAAATATGTATAACAAAAAAAACTTTATGTTTTTGTTTTTATAAAAGTTACATACTGCAGCAGACCAGTGTAAAGTATTAAATGGTTGGCTACTAAGCATATGAATTGTATAAATAAACTGCTAGCAAATGTCATACCTAGTAAAAATAGCCTTCATGGGTTCATCTGGGGCCTTAGACATGACCTGGATTGGACAGTAAAATCACACACTGGGTCTGTACCTCCAATTCATCCAGGTTGACAACGTGAGATCTGGTCAGACAATAAGACAATGGAAACGTTCAGGCCACTCTCCAAGCCCAGGCTTACAGAGCCAGGTTTTCCCGTTAGAAGCCACAACATCTGAGTATTACACAGAGTCCATCGTTCAACACAGCCTGCTGCACAGTAATCGCCAAGGCCTTGTGTGTTACTTTGGTAAAAAATAGAAACATGTGGTAATAAACATAGATTCTACAGCGTGACTCCCAAGCATATCTCGGAACAGATTGCACTGTATGTAATATTACACTCGTTGAGTTTCTGTTAAAGGTCATGCCTCACGTGCTACGGCAGGCCGTGTGTGAGCATGGAGCAACAAAGTCACAGAGTGATCAATGAACGGCTCTGAGGGACCAACCTGCCAAGAGTCACGACCTGTGTCGCCCTCACAGGGGTCTGGAGGGACTTGTATAGGTTCACTTCAGCTACTATTAGCATAGGAAAGAAATAGAGCACATACAATCAGCTTTACGGCATATCCTTTTGTCAAGACATGAGTTTGTGTTCTGACTACATGTTGCTGATTGCTGATATCCAGAACATATAACGTTATTTTACCGAGATGCCAGAGAAAAGTGTAGGGTAACCCTAATTAATATCTGTCTCTGTCTCGATATAGAAAAAAAAATTCTAGAACCAGTATGGGTGATAGTGTTCCCGATCCGTAATGGATTCAGTCTAATTCTATGCTTTGTACTCTGAGCACCTTCATGCTTTATTTATTTTACGTTATATTTAGAATTTATAATCGTGCTTTCTGAACCATTTGAAAGAAAGTTTGTTATTTTTCACGTTTGACCAAGCTAGCCAACATGTTGTTTTTGTCAGTTTCTTCATTAGTTATTTTACATTGACTGCTCTACTCCTAATTTGACTGATTGAACAAATGAAAGTTGTTTTCACATGTTTGACCAAGCTAGTCAAGCTGTTGCTGTATTTAAGTGAGCTGTAATGGTACAATTATCAAATTAATTTGTAGCTCAGTACAAATGTGTAAGTTCACTTTAAAAAACCTACACATTTTCAGGTAAAAAAAAAAGCCAGTCTTTCTGTATCGAATTGCTATCGGCCGATACTAAGCTTCAGATATAAGTATCGGAAGTGAAAAACATGAATCGGTGCGTCCTTGCATGATGAACTTCTTTCCAAGCAGCATACAACCGAGTTACCATGTGATTTGTTACCACCATCATGTCTTATAACTGTGTGACTAAAAGCAACAGCAACCCTACCAGAAAATATAGCGCACCTGTGCTGAGAAATCAGTCAACATAGTGGGACTGAAAAAGCCATTTTATGACTACTTGTTCACATGACAACAGAGCATCAGCACCTCTTGACTCAGTGAAAGGCTTCAGTTAATGTGAAATGTTAAAAACAGGAAGGCTACCATCAGAAACGATGCAGCTGCCACGTTGGATTCAAAGGCTGGATTTGAAATTTGTGAATATGGCAAAAAAAACAAAAAAAAACGTGTTTAGCTGGCTGAAGCTGGTTGTTGATGCTTAAACCTCAGAGCTCATGTTTTCAGATGCGTAGCCATCTTACTCCTCAATACCATGGTACACTGAGTGAATTTGACTTCCAGACCGATATCTT
>NW_006800169.1:437706-492920 GCF_000485575.1 Poecilia formosa | reverse complement strand
CAGTACAGCACACTTAAATACACCACTTAACTTACAGGAATCACTTCAGTTTCTGTATCTTGAATCTTCATCTATTGGAAGCCAGTAGAAAACAATTCACTGAATGGAGAAATAATCCAGGTTCCCTTTGAGAGCTTACAAAACACAAACCAGCTGAGGCCAAAGGTTAAAGTTCATCTGAAAAAACGTGCAGCCACCAACAGTACAACAAGTAGACAGGTTTGTAATAGGAGTGGGCATTTATAGTGTAGTATATAATTTCTCATGAAAAAATAACCATGATAAGAATTTTTTATCCAAATGATTAGGAACCAAAACAATCAGCTTTACTCAGGCTATCAAATCGGACTTAGCTAACATAATTGATCCTAAAGCAGCACTGCAGAACTTTGATGACTAACCCAAAAGATAATATTTATGATTATTGGTCATTGAAAAGGTTTGATTATTTTCCGATCAGGGAAAGCACCACTCTTCAGAGTGGAAGTTACCAAGTGAAAAAGATCCAGTTTGCCATTTTCAGCGGCAATGAGATGTTAGAGGAAGCAGAGAAGGTGCGAAAAGTTTATGGAATGAAAACTGTGTTTTCTATAGAGAGTTGAGTTAGGTAGTAACTAGTTACATTCACTAGTTACTTTCACTGAATTACATTTATAAGTACATTTTTTTGGGGGGAAAAAAGTACTTTGAGTATTTTTACTATGCTGTACATTTACTTCAGTAATCTTATCATGACATTGCTTCTCTTAATCGAGTAAAATTTCTGGATTCTCTACCCAGTGAATGAGGAACAATCATGTTTTAACCAAAAATTCACCACACAAACCAAGTTGTCGCACCAGACAACTTCCTGATTGGAAGGTTTTTTTTCACTGGAAGAAAATGCTTTAGAAAAAACTTTCCTTTAATTGTTATTTGTTACTTATCTTTACTGTTGACATTTTTGTCCTTAAAATATCAAAACTTCCACTTAACTTTCTATTTTGCTCCAGCTGATAATACCATTTTTAAATATTAAAAGACTGATCATTTGATCAGTTACTCAATAATTGAGTTGACTTTTTACTAAATAGTTTTTTTTTTACTCGAGTAATTTCTTGGATGGCTACTTTTTAGTTGTACTCTAGTAAAAAAAACATATTGAAGTAGTACTACTTCTACTTGATTACAACTTTTGGGTGCTCTGCCCACCTATGCTATGGAGGCATGTTGGGGGATTTTTATTCTGGCGACAACAAAAAGGAGTAATTCTTTAGAAAATTAGGGGAAGCTCAAAGTACTACATGAAAGTTGCTCTGTTTTATCCATTTGAAGAGTAGAGTTCTACTGATCATGGAACACACTAGATTAGAAAATTTTGTCAGTCTTTTAGAAATCTTACTATTATGGTAAACGTCCACCACTTCCATTGGAAAACCAAAGAGAGACTGAATACAATACAAGTCGTTAAAAACCATTTGAAATGAAAGATCTGTAATTATCTTTGTTTTAAAATATTACTGAAATCCTGTTTAACCGTAATGCTGTGTGACTGATTTCTCTCTCACACACTCTGTGAGGTCGCCTCAGATCGAAATGTGAATTATTAATGATAACGACTGACAATGACAGAAAATCTCCTGTGGAGTTACAATAAACGAATGAATAATTTAACATTTTAACACACAACAGTCAATATCCATCAACTTTCTATTCTATACAGGAGGGGAAACAAAGTATTTCTGTGCCATTTATATTTAGTTTTTAAAAAGAGAAAACTGAAATCAGCTGCCACAAGTGATCAGATGAGTGTGTCTCTATTAGCTTATGACAAAGTGCCTACATATGAAAAATCATTGAGTCTGACATCACACAGCTTGCTGTGTGCAGATTAATGATTAAAAAAATATCACATTTCATTATGTAGCTTCAGCTGGTGTAATGAAGAAGCCTGTTTCAAATGGGAATGTTTTTCAAGAGCATATTTTGTGTTTTTTGGTCTAAGGTTGCTGTGGTAGGCAGCCACATCCACACAGTTAGCTAAAGAAAAAAGACTCTAATAAGTAATAAACTGTTTTTCATACTTTCATTATCACTATAGTACCACAAAATATCAAGATAAAATTTTGAAGTCAACGTCACCCACCTCTTTTTTTGATACATTCATCTAAATCATTGAAAAGGGTTGAAACTTCAATACAAACTTTTTGCTAATAGTAACAAAATCATAACACTAGTAACAAATATGCCTTGTTTCACTTTTAACGTGATTCAATGTAAACTGAAGAATAATAATAACCCTAGTAGCTCGGATTTTAAAATGCTATCTAGATATTTTGAATGTTTTAAACTTAAGTTTATTTTCTTGCCATACAGGTTCACCTACAACGTGTTTATTTAAGACCACCGAACTGTAATACCAAACTTGGGACGTCTGCTTCTGGGGCTGACGTCACTCAAATGAAACCACATTAACCGCGGTTCTGAGTATTGATACTCAACAAGAAGACACTCCGTTTGCACCGTTTAAAACCGTGAGGCATTTTTTTTCCTGTTAAACTAGAGTTTTCCTGACGACAGTGGTACAGCTGGCTACAAGTTTAACCAGTTTAAAAAGTTTCTGACCAGTTCTTCACTAAACATAACCGCTGTCTACATTACATTACGTTTACTCCATCCATATAGCTGATATCTGCAAACAATACAAGACGGGAACTCCTCACTAGAGTTTAGAGAAGAGTCGTTAACTGTAAGGTTATATCAGAACCAAACGTTAACTATAATTTATTTGGAGATAAAGCAGCGCTACGTTTAATGTGTTTTCACGTGAGCTGCATAAATTTAACACGAAAACGTTCACAAAACAAAATAACCTGCTTAAATGTTGAATATTACATGATAACTTAGTTTGGATAATTGTTTCCCAGGCCTCAATCCATGGAAAGCTCCAAGACAGTCCTCTGGGATCAGTCGGCGGCCTTGTAGCTCAACAGAACTCTACGGAACCACGAAGGACCTGCTTTTATGAAATAAAACTCTTTGCTAACTTATTAATGCATCTCTCGGCGGGGTTTGCGCACTTTTCGCAACAGTTGTCAACTTTTCCTACCTGCACGGAATCAGCAGCCATCTTGGATTCGCCTTTGAATCAAATCCTACGGGGAGAGCAGTGAGGGGCGGTGGGACTCCAAAAACAGGACTTGTTTTAAGTTTCCCTCTCTGGCGACAGAAAGACGGGATTATTTTGGCCAAACCATCGCTCTTCTGGGTAACACGGGGCTTCCCATGCCGTCTTCACACTTCTTTGACGCGGCCTCACCGTCCCGATAGAGTCCCAGAGGGTGGACTGGCGCTCAGATGTAAAAAAAAAAAAAAAAAAAAAAAAAAAGCTACGGCAGAAATCTGTCCCACTGTAGCTGGAGAATGGAAGCGTCCGCCCAGAGGAGCCGTAGTGCTGCGGCAGAGGCTCCCACTGCTGGACTGCTCTGCCCGGACAGTGACGCACGTGATCCACAACTTCCAGCGCACGAGCCTTACCTACTTGCGCTAACCTGCCACCAACCTGAGGAAAACACCAACATGGAAGTTATGAGTAATGAGGTGCTTCACTTTCTGACATTAGATTAAATTCTGCTAAACAGTGGAAAGAATAGTCTCATAATAATACTCATAATTTCATCATGAGATAAAAAGCAATAATGAGGATAAAACTAAGATTTGTTATTGAATAAAACTGGATAAATGATAACTTCAGGAAAAAAAAGTTTAACCCCTAAAATAAAACTGAAGCCTACACCAAAGTTAAGAGCAAAAAAACCTACTGGTTTGACAAATATTTATTAAAGTAGGGAGTTAAGCCGGTCAGAGGCATAAGCAATCTTTGTGCCTGTGTGACAAGTTTGATTTTTCACCTGGGGGTGAAAAATGTAGGCAAAGTTACATTAATAGCATTACAATTTAAAGTTAATTTATTAGTTTCTCCTTGTGAACACATTTCATGGACAACAAAGCTGCTCGTACAGAAATCAGTAAGAGGCATTTTCCACAGCGGCTTAAATTTTGTTTTTTCAACTTGTGGTAAGCAACAGAAAATTAAATCACTCTGAGGTTATTCCTATTTATTCATAAAAGCTGATTCTTTTGTAGCCAAAGAAAATGTGATGGGTGGGGTTCCTGATATCTCAGTATGTTACATGTTAAACAAAAAAATAAAAAAAATGGTTTGATTTTGAAACTGATGCAACACTAATCACAGATGATACAGTGTGGACTGTTTCTGTTGTAAAATAGCCAACAGTTTTGCTGATGCACAGTTTTATGGATTTCTGGATGAAAAACAAACCACTCGACCAAGCTTCTTCAGAATTTACAGTACTTCCTGTTGTTCTGCGGTAGCTGCTAGTTTAGAAGAAGATCAACATCATCTGGGTTGATCCCACAAATTTATATCATTTGTAAATTCCAAATTGGAAACTGTTGCGAATTGCACTTAAAACTAAGAATAAATAAAAAATGGGTAACACTTTATTTGAAGGGGGTTGAATAAGACTGACATGACACCGTCATAAACACATGTCATGAACATCAATAAGCCTTCATGAATATTTATGACTGTGGTTATAAAGCGTCATTCGGTAAATTATGACACTTTTAATACAAAGTTGACATTATTCAAAATGTCTTTGTTATGACAACTTGACATTAACCAATAAATCATTACTGATATAAATTTGTTATAAAAGTATTACTGATTGCACTTTAAAAATTAGGTAACTTTATGTTATTAAAGGTAAAGTTTAAACAGTAATGATTTCTTAGTTAATGTCAAGTTGTCATAACAAAGACATTTTGAATAATGTCAACTTTGTATTAAAAGTGTCATAATTTACCGAATGACGCTTTATAACCACAGTCATAAATATTCATGAAGGCTTATTGATGTTCATGACATGTGTTTATGACGGTGTCATGTCAGTCTTATTCAATCCCCTTCAAATAAAGTGTTACCAAAAAATGTAGTATTTTCAAAACTACACATACATTGTGGTGTGGACAATAGTTTTTCATGTTTCGTCACATTTCAATCACAAACTTTGTGACATTTTATAAGGATCTTATGTGAGACCAACACAACTTAGAGTAGCGTGAACTGAAAGGAAACTAATACATGGTTATCAAAGTTGTTTTTTTTTTTGTTTTTTTTTTACAAATAAAAATCTAGAAATTGTGATATTTATTTGTATTTAATCCCTCCTTTCTCTGATAATATCAAATATAGCCGCCTTCAGAAGACAACCAATTAGTGAATAGAGTGCACCGGCGTGTAATTTAACCGTAGTCTAAATACAGCTTTTCTATGAAGACCTCACTGGTTTGTTGTAGAACATATTGGAGAACATGACATGAACACCAACAGCAGCATGAAGACCCAGGAGAACAACAGGCAGGTCAGAAAGAGACAAAGATATAGATGTTAAAAGCACAGGTAGGTTCTAAAATAATATCCACCGCTTTGAGTAGCTGACAAATTAATAATGATGCAGTTATTATGGGAATAATGAAAAACATCCAACACCTGAAGGTAACATACTCGATTGTGTTATGAAAAGGCACTATGTTCCTGAAAAATATATAATACTGCCCTTATAAGTTTATTAGAAATAAAAATCTGTAGTGTGACCTGTTAGAGGATGCGGAAAACTGGAGCTATATATTTAGGCTCAGAGCCAAATCCTCAGCATCCTGTCTGACAGAGATTTTCATTTCCAATAAAATAACAGAAAATCATCCATTCTTCCAATTCACAACTATGTGGACTGTTTCTTTTTTTCTTGTTCTATCTCATAAAACCAGATTAAAAAGTCATCATAGTTGATGGTTGTCAAGGGACATCATTGAAAAACTTTGAGGGGTGTAAATACCTGAGCTCTGCAAAAGCAGCACATCATAAAATTGTTCCTCATATCCATAATATTTGACTGAGCTTCACTTGGCACCATCAAACGGGTCATAAAATGTACATATTTATTGCAAATTTATGTAATTTAAAGAAAATAAATGTGTTGTACTTGCTGTTGGGTGGGTCATGCTCTGAAAAGCATTCAGTCTGTGTAATAAATTAAAAGCAATGTCATTCTGGATTAATTTAAAAGCCTCATCTATTGCAGCCAGTTTGTAACTTCATACCAATCCCTTGTAATAAATCTTGCAATAAATAGCTGACTGTAATTGAAGCTTCTCCAGAGAAGAAGTGGAGGAAGTGCACTGTTTTTGTTTATTTGGGTCAAAGGGTCAAAACGGGGATGCCGTAACGAGAGAGAGATCTGAGATTATGGGGATGAGTCCAATAGCTGATGATGTCTGTTCAGGGATTATCTGAGAGCAACGAAGAGAACCTCTGATCAGCAGCAGCAGCAGAGGCTCGTATAAACTTCTCCTGACCTGAGCTGACTCCTCTCACGTGAACATGGGTCAAATTTAGAGTCTGCCATTCATGATGGATCAGCTACAGCTTCTCTGTGGGGGAATATTCTGCATGTACATAGCGGCAGACCTAACCAGAGTATGAAACATGTAGAAAATAATCATGTTGAAGACAAAAATCTAAGAATTTATCCATGACTCTTAAAAACAAACAACAGTGGTGCCTGTGGTCATCGGGGCCCCGAGGGCCCCAGGGCCCCGAGCAGTGGCTCCAGTTTGGGGGTGACTGGAGCAGTGGCTAAAACAGATCCCAGGAACAACATCAGACATCTCAGTCCAGAAATGTGCAGTTCTAGGCACAGCCAAGATACTGCGCAGAACCCTCAAGCTCCCAGGCCTCTGGAAGAGGACCCGAGCTCAGAGGATGAAAGAGACCACCCACGGAGGGTGAGAGGGGAATTTTTTATATATATATATATACACCATAGTAAAAATGTTTAATTTGGCTAGATTATTTTTCTAGCCAAATAAAATTTATAAAATAAAAAAAAATGTATAAATTTTATTTGGCTAGAAAATAATCTAGCCAAATTAAAAAAATTTTACTATGGTTTATGAGCACACAATACAGAAATGGCAAATAAGTACTCAAGTTTTTTTTTCTATCACTGGTTTCTGATGAGAAAATTCATTAGAATTCAGATTCTGATCTTTTATCTGATGAAATAAAAGGACAAAATCTGAATCTTTAAACTATCCTCCTTCCCATGTGTAATATTCATTCTTCTATACTTACCCAGACTTGATATCAAATTCTGTACTTTTGAAGATTGCAGCGACCTTTCTACAGATCTGAAGAGCTCTCAAACAACTGAAGTGGAAATAACAAGTAATAAGTACACACGTACACACACACACACACACACACACACACACACACACACACACACACACACAGGAGCTTGCATGGCAGCTTGTTATCGCTGAAGGACATGAGTCTTGTATTGGATCAGCCACCCTAGTGGCTTTCTATCTGTCTAATCCCGGCTATGTAGAAACTGGCGCTGGAGCACAGACATTTGCATGGAATAAGAAAATAATTAAAACAACACAGAATCTCATGAAAGTCTTTTGTGTATTTTTTTTTTGTCAGAACCAAATTAAAAACACACGACAGCCAGTGTTGTATTTCTGTCCCTTCACACAACGCTGCAAAGCAATGAGAACCGGAGAAAAGGCACACAAAACCGAATGGATTCTACAGCTGATCAGTCCGCAGTCCTTTAAGTACATAATGTGGCATTATGTGTCCATAATGTGACACAAGCTAAACTCACAGATAAACATGTTATCCTCTTTGTGTGGCTAGTTTATTCTAAAAACGATCGGGTTTATGCAGTGCTAATCAGCTGAGCATCGGAGTGAGATTTAAAAATCTGCTGGTAATCTGTATATAATGTTTGTTGCCTTGGTAACATAATCTCCTATAGTAAACATTTTTGAAGATGGCATGGTGAAACAAGCTTTTATGGTTAAAAGATACCTTACATTACAAAGGTCCTGCTTTGTTTCCAGCTTCCAGTGGAAATGACATTTCTCTGCTGTAGTTCTCTACAAATTCAGGCAAAAACAACATAGAAAATACAACTAAAGAGAGTAAATGTTGTTTTACTTTGCAGCAGCAAAAAATAAAATACAGGTATGACACAAAATAATTAATTCATGATTTGGCTTATAGAGGTCTAAATGTGCCATCATTCAATCTAAAAAAGTAATCAAATAATTGCTCCAATCAGGGCCGGCCCAAAGTTATATGGGGCCTTAAGCAGAACTTGATTTGGGGCCCATCCTCCTACTCAGAATATCAGCACCAGTAACAGCAGTTTGATCCAGACATGGTGAAATTTGGGAGAAGGGGCAGGGCAAACTAAAGCTCAAACACATAGAAAAGGTGAAAGTTGTGGCATCAGATTGTAATTCCATAATTTATTCCTCAAAATTGAGTGATTCCATAATTCATTGTTCTGCTTGATTAAAAAAAAATCAATTTAATAACAACAATATATTTTTTTTTCTAATGCTTAATGTAATTTTTTCTGCTTTATTTTATTTATTTATTTTGCTGATGATTAACCTGTGATTATAGGGTCCATATTTTTATGCCAGGAGATGTTTCTACAATGAAATAGATTGATAACAAAAAAAATTTACATCAAGTTCCTGCCAAGCTGTAGGAGAAAAAAAGGAAAAGAAAAAAGAAAGAAGCAAATTTTTAGTCACTTTAAATTTCAGCCACATCACAAACAAAATGTTGGCTGAGGGGTGATCCTAGACAAGAAATGCTCAAAATTAAATATAATCATAAGTTACTTTAGAGATGCACAGAGAAATTGGCTGGTGACCAGTTGGTGGTCAGAAGCCTTGAAATCTGAAAGATTCCACTGACAGCAACGTTCTTCAGTGCTGAAGGGAAGAAGTGTGGAGGGAAGAAGACTCAAAATTTAGCTTTTTTCACAGAAGCATTGAGATGTTTTGAAATGGAGGAAGCACAAAAGAGAGCAAGCGGCTTTTTAAAAACAGAAAAACTATCTCCTGCCAGCCGGTCATTCAGACTGCGGCAACACAGAGCCAGACCTCACTGGGTGCTGATGGTTTCACTGGTACCGTGCTTGTCGTATCTTATTTTTCTGTTTAAATTATTTGTTATTTTTGTGTGCAGCACTTTGACCAACAGCAGTTGTTCTTAAATATAAATCAATCTTAATTTAATTTGATGCTGGCAAATATTTCCAATAGGAATAGCCAATTCCCTAATTGATAAGAACAAATAACGATTAACTATTGTCATTTAAGGTGATATCATGCACTAATCGTTTGCAAACCTAACAAAGCAAAGCATTCCACTGTTGCTCCAGAAAAGCATCAATACAGATCAAAATATTTGAGAAGATGATTGTGTTGTGCTGTAGTTTCACAAATAATGTACTGAATACACACCGACACTCCTTTTTAACCTAGCAAAGCTAACTAAGCTAACCATGCTGATGGCTAACAAAACACAGCCAAAAGAATTCAAATCCCTCCGTAATCCCTTTTGTCTGTTTGTGGCTGACAAAATCCTGCTTTACAGCGACTTCTTTCTCTGTCTCACACACACAGTGTGACATCACCTCTGCTCTGAACATAAATAATTAGCGACCTTTCCAGTCTTTTTTATATGCAAACTAATTTGAACGCTGTTAAAAAAAAGTAGTTCTAAGTAGTTCATAAAGAAAATCAGACCAAAATTGGTACTTGCAGGTCAAAACAATTTACAAAAATTGCTGATGGGGCTCAGCGGTAAAGTGTGACCCAGGTATGGAGGCCTTAGTTCGATGACCTTTGCTGCATGTCTTCCCTCTCTCGTAACATTCTTTCCTGTCTGACAACTGCTAAATAAAGGCCACTAGAGCCAACAAAATCTTAAAAAAAATAAATAAATAAAATAAAATTGTTGATCGTGAATCGGCCCCAGACCGCTGATTGGTGCATCTCTACAAGTTATACGACCCACTGTGCGAGAACGAAATGGATTGAAATGTTTAGAGAAATTGTAATGTTCTGACACACTCCAGTAACATTAAGTGTAAAAGCATCCTTCATTTACAAGAGTCACACATCAAGTAAAGTATAAAACACACACACCTGGCCCAGTAAATAGTCCAATAAAACAAACAAAATAAACCCAGACAAATGTTCTTTAGGTTTAAGAAAGTATTCAGCTTTTTACTGTTACTGTCTCTTTAAGTTAGTCACTGTGGTGAGGCATGTAGATGTCATCTCACTGTGGAAAATGTCAGTCCTCACATATGAACAATAAATCATTGTAAAGAGCTAAAATACAACCAAACACAATCAAACAGTACAGAGCCAGTGATTTTTTTCCCCCCCCTCAGGTTAAGTGAAGAGCCAGGTCCAAACCGGATCCATGGTCCAGTCAGGGCTCCTCTGATTTTGTTTAGAAGGAAAACAGAGTGGAGAAGCTGCAGAGGATAACCTGCTGATGAAATACAAGCTCCCCAACCAGCCAGCCGAGCCAGAGACAGACCCGTCACATAGCAGAGCCACGTTAAGTCCTCCATTACAAATCTAGCAAATCAATGGCTTGCTAGATTTTCTCTCCGCTTCCGTTTCCTCAGAATGAGTCAGCTTAAAACACACAGGAGACTCTAAAATCGCTCTTCTGAGAGTCCCCTCTTCAGTTTTTGGGATAGATTTTCTCATAGAAGAAATTTTGAGCCAGCATGTAGAGTTCCCCATCCTTTTCTCTGACAGCGTGGGCTCTGACGAACTGGAACTGCTCCAGCGCAAACTCATAGAAGTCGTTCTCCATCTTCCAGATGGCCGACTGCTGCAGCTTGGCGATGGATTCCTTAGTGGGTGGCTTTTTCTCACTGGTCCTCCTCAAGTGGGATTTCTTTCCTTTAAGACGAGAAGATACAAGTTAGGTGTCTGTTTTTTTTTTTTTGCTGTGTTTTTAGTTAGTTTGCCTTTCCCGACTAAACCAGGAGTGGTGCGCTCAGAGTGATGTGTTAGAAGGTTTAAAAAGTTCACTTTAATTTTTTGCAACTTTTTCCACATGTTTGCTGTGTTTCGTTTACAGTTTGTGAGGCTTTTTTCTAACCAAGAAGGAAAAGAATTGTGGAAATAAAAGTCACTGTGTTGACAGATTCTCAGTTTTGGGTAGATGGTCATGCCGTTCTCTGTCAATTTCACAAGTTAGGATATTATTTTCTAACCTATCCACCATTAAAACCTCCGATTTACCTGATTTATTTCTATTGTCTGAGAAATGACTGAATTACTCAAATTACACACAGAGGGACTCAGTTTCTAACAAGTTAAATTCTGAAGGCATATCACAGTAAAAGGGGTCTGAATAAACTGTAATTTAAAGAATGTTGAGTAATTAATGTGGTAAATTATTAAACATTTTCCTTCCACTTCAACATTAAATACATTACCTGGCCACAAAAAGGCAACACACTAATAACTGGTCAGAACACATTTAGCTGTGGAATATATCAGGAAAAAAACATTTATTGATGGAATCAAATGGTGATTCAGTAAATATTGATCCCAAAGGGAAATTAAATGTTGTTGTAACTCATATTGATTCAAATTCTTCAAAGAGTTACTGTAAATGGTGATGACTGTGGGCAAGAAAGATCTCCTGTAGCTGCCTGTATAACAGTGAATATGAAGAAGCCTCTGACTGAAATTGTTTTTAAAAACTATCTCACAAAGATTGTCAGGGTTGTCCATAATTTTCTTGAATTTATGTAAAATCTTTCTTTGCATCATCATCATCATCATCATCATCATCATCATCTCCTCCACAGACGTCAACGGAACAGAACCAGCCAACTTCACCGGGTGAGGTGGGTTACTACGGTTACGGAGTTGTTGGGTGAAAGTACAACTCTGGAAAAAAATTTCAGAGCTCACTGCACTGAACCCCATTGAAAACCTCCTGGTTATTCCACCAAATATTAATGTCTGAACTCTTCCTGAGTTAAAACATTAGCATTGTTGTTTCTGAATGAATATTAACTTGTTTTCTTTGCATCTTTTTCATTATTTTGACCATTTTTCATTTTCTGCAAATTAAAACTAAATTTTTGCTTGGAATTTCAGAGACATGTTGTCAGTACCTCATAGAACAAAAGAACAATGTTCGTTTTACTCAGATATATACCTATAAAAAGTAAAATCAGAGAATTTTGAGTGGTCTCTTAATTTTTTCCAGAATATTTTATATACTCATATTTTTTTTGGGGGGGGAGCTAGGAGAGGGAAGACTTATGCCATTGGAGGAAGGTGACATCATAATGTATGTAGAAATGCTCTCTGGAATGAGTTAGGAGTTTCTCCCGCTGCATCTTAAGAATCTGTCCTTTTGAAGTCTGGCTATTTGATTAAATATTTAAGATTGGGATTTTTTCCCTCCAGTTAGATTAAAAAGAAAAAAAAAACTATGATAGTTGTTTATTCCAGCAAAAGGGGTAGAGACGATACCAGGATTTAACGACAGAGTAAAACTTGCGCTACCCGTTTTGTACAGCTCTGTGGCTCCTCTGAAGAACCGTGGCAACGCAGCCTCCAGCATCATCACAAAGTCCTCCAGCTCCTCGGTGACTCCCACCAGCATGTACTCATTCACCAGGTTGTATTTGGCCTGCTCCAGCGCCCACTGGCTGCCCACATTCCTGCACACATCAAGTTTTGTTTGGGTTGACAGGGAGAAAAGCAAGATAAGACCATTTCTGTTCCGGTTGTTGCTCACACAACTATAAAAATAAAAATATGCAGTTATAGGAGCAGGGATGGAGGGGAGGGATGACGCTGCGGATAGGAACATATCAGGAGTGAGACGCCACCAACACATGCGTCGAGAGAGATGAAGCTAAGAGTGTGTTGTGAGCCCAGAGGACAAAATGGAGGCTGAGGAAAAAAACAGCTGCTTTTCAGATGTTTCTCAGTTTGTTTCAGCTTTCCATCCTGTTCTGTAGAGAAGAGAGTAAAAGGTGTCAGAGAGTCAGAGCAGGAATAAAAGCAATGCCAAAGGTGAGATGGTTACATAAATAGAGAGATGAGGTCAAAGGTGAAAGTACTGAAAGATCCTGGGAGGATAAAGCTGACAAAGCTGCTGCTTAGAAACTATTTTACAAGTTAAATAACAAAACGATAGAGAAAAAAATATATATGTACGAAACATTTATCTTGTCCTTTTTAAAGCAAGGAAGCAGAAAAAAAACAGAAATGTAAAAGAAGTGGAAAAATTAGGAAGCATCTTATAGTAGCTGGTAAAAATGTTCAAAGATCGATGTTTATTCTTAAATTAGACAATGGTAATGTGGTAATTGGTAATTTTATTCATTAAATAAAACAACCAAAATGTTTTATGATTGTGAAAAAAAGACTAAACACTGGTCTTACTAAAATATTTATATTACTTAATTTTTATCTGCATCGTTAAAATTTGCATTATTATCCATATGTCTATACAGCTGAAATCAGAATAATCAAATAAAAATTACATACACACACACACACACACACACACACGCACACACACACACCCACACACACACACACACCCTTTTCCTAACCCTAACCATCACATACCTAACCCTAACCAAAACTCAATTCAGACCTTAGCCCTAACTCTGACCCCTGACCCAAAAACAGGGTTTCCCCTCGTGGGGACCAGGCTCCGGTCCCCACGAGGAGCAATTGGTCCCCACAACGTAGTATATGTCAGGAAAATAGTCCCCACAAGGTATTACAAAGAAGGACGCACGCACGCACGCACGCACGCACACACACACACACACACACACACACACACACACACTGTCTGAAGTTAAAACAGACCACAAACTTCTCTCACCTTAGATCAGTCAAAATGACCAAACATTTCTATTTGCTAAATGTTGGAAAACTTATTGAGAAGATTTTTACACATTTTTTTTGTAACTTTCTTTGAATTTAGAAGTTTACATCAGTTAAGTCATACAGTTTAAATCCCTGATGCTGACCAAATGCATGTAAACTTCGGAATTCGAAGAAAGTTACAAAAGTTCTCAATAAAAGTTTTCTAACATTTAGAAAATATAAATAATTTTGGTACTTCTGACTGACCTAAAACAAGGGAGGTTTGGTCTGATTTCACTTCAGACAGGGAGAAAAAAAATATGCGTGTGTATTTTTATTTGCTGTATGTAAACTTCTAGTTTCAGCTGGATGTGTTTATTTCTTGAGCACAGTTTTGGTTCCATCCCAAATAAATACACTGCTGACTACAAAAAAGCATAATGCAGAATTCACATCAAATAAAGTAACATTCACAGTCAACTGGAGTAAAGGAAAATGTCAGCGTGTGCCACAGGGTAGAATGTGGAGATTGTTTTGTCGAGTGTGGCTGCTTTCAGGATGTATTCACCAACTATTACTATTTGACATCGGTCAACAAAAATGACATCATGACATACATTTTGCTTTTTTCTCCTATAACAGTTTTCAGTGCTACCCAGACATATTCAGTAATCCATACTTCTAAGCTCAAATTGCAGGATTCTTTTCTCCAGTTCGTTTTATAAAAAATCTGGACATTTCACTATAAAAATATTCACTTCAAACTGCTCATTTGTAGGAGACACAAATAAAGAAGTAGTATAATTAAGTGCTGAAACTGTTTTTATTTATTTATTTTTCCATTTTCAGTATAGTATTTTTTCATTGTTGTTGATGGACATGGAGGTCCACGACTCTCTTTTGATTTTCCATGTTGTCACACAAAGAAACAGAAAGTTTGAGTAGTTCCCTTGAACTACTACATCCTAGTGTTCGTCCAGTTAACTTATCCTAATATGTGAACTTCATAAAAACTCTTAAAGGGGCAGTACTCCACCAGGTGTTTGCTAATTGCTGCTGGCTAGTCTGAAGGAGCTGAGGGGGGACTTGCAGGGGCAAAACTCCAGGTATGATTAGGGAATAACATTATAAAATGATGTAAAGTCCAAAAAAGTTGACTTTACATAATATGTCCTTTAATGTTTCAACATTTTACAATTAGCGATAAAGTTGGTAATCCTAACTAACCAAAGACAGGACGCCTTTACTCTGATTTAATGTCAGACAGTGAGGAGAAAAAGCTGGTCGTTTTCACAGTGTACAGCTGAATATCTGGTTTCAGCTGTACTAGCCTCAGGTTGAGTTTAGTCTAAGAGTTATTAATGTCCAGTGTTTCCACTGAACGATAAACAGAATGTTTGCTGTCAAAGAGGAATAAAGAGTGAAACTGGAACTCTTACCAGCATTCAGAATAGTGACCGCAGAAAAAGGGGATCTGGAGCCAGAGTTTCTCAGGAGCACAGTCCGATCCGCCGGCTGACACGCACTCATCAAACGTCTGAAACAAATACGCACAAAACACATCAGGGGACAAAGCCGTGCATCTTTTTGACCCTTTCTTAATTATCTATGTCCAAACATGCATTCAGAGCATCATCTGACATCAATATGACTCAGCAGAAAAGTGGAACAGAGAGGAAGCAGGCTTCAGAGGGGAATGTTGGCATGTTTTTTTTTTTTTTTACCTTCTTGTCTCCTTGTTTCCTGCGCCTCAGGCCGGGTCTGTAGTCGTCCCCAAACCGCAGGAAGTAATAATAAGACACCAGCCTCTCGATGGGGTCTCTGATCAGGTTAATGTAGATGGGCTTCCTCTTCACTCCAAACCTGAGGAGGATTCACTGAGTCAGGCAACTGGAAGAAGCTCGAGAGTAAAACCAATTTTACCATGGGGAACAAGAAATGTAAAATTTGAAGTACAGATGCACCAATCCCATGTTAATGTCTGTATCGGTCCAGATATTGAAAAAAAATCTATATGGGGTATTGTGACGCTGTGCCCAATAAATAAAGACAGATCTATTCAGTCTATTTTTATGCTTTGTACTCAGAGCAACGTCATGCTTTATTATTTAATTTAAATGTTTAGAATTCCTAATTGCACTTTCTGAACCATTTGTTGGAGTTTATTTTACATGTCTGACCAACCTAGTCAATCTGTTGTTTTTGTCAATTTCAGTTTCTTTATTATTTATTTCACACTGGCTGTTCTACTCCTAACTGCACTGACTGAATTAAATGAAAGTTGTTTTGTTTTACATATTTGTCCAAACCTGTGAAGCTAGCTCAGGTGTGTGAAGCCACAGCTGAACCAGAAATAGCTAAAGATTGGACTGTTTGCTCAGTGGTCCAAAGTCCATTTTATTTTTAGATGGAAATAAAGTTTGCATTTTGTTTAGAAATGAAGATTCCAGAGTCTGAAGGAAACGTAGAGAGGCTCAGAATCCATGTTGCTTTCAGTCCAGTGTGACTATTCCATAATCAGTTATATTTTGGGTCACCATGTCATTTCCTGGTTCTGGTCCTCTGGGTTTTCTTAACTTCACAGTCAACACAGTCGGCTAGCAGGACATTTTAGAGAACTTCATGCTTCCTTCTGCTGACAAGCTTTCTGGGGACGCAGGTTTCATTTTCCAACAAGATTTGGAACGTGTCTGCTTTACCAAAATCCAGCATGAACATGTCCTAATCTCTGATTGGTGAATCCAGCCGGGCATTGTCAAGTAAACACATGTCTTTGTGTGTAATGAGTTTATATCTGATTATTTACTTTCACTCTTTAAACTGAACTATTGCAACAACATTTTCATGATATTCCAAATTAATGGGACGAGCATGCCCCCATTCACAGTTTGAAGCTTGGATCCCTAAGTGACCACTAGGGGGAGTAAAAGACCCAAACGGTCAGCAGGTTGGATTTCCTAGTATATAATCAGCCTGCCATCATAAACATGAACAGAAATGATTTCTTTACTTGGTAAAATCCAGGAAGGAGACGTGTCCGTGGTAAAACGCAGGCTTCATTTCCCTCCATTCAGTCACGTTCTTTACAAACCGCACCTGAACACACCAGAAAATGCTGATTACGCCAGAGCCTGTCTGTCTGTCACACTGTATTAAACCAGAGTCTGTCTGTCTGTCTGTCACACTGTATTAAACCAGAGTCTGTCTGTCTGTCTACCTGGTCCTGTATGGACATGACGGGGTTGTTTTTGGTGGTGTTGATGTGCAGCACATGGTAGTGGTTCTTCCCGCACAGGTCGTAGGCAATGTTGGTGAAGGAGGTGCTGGCGGTCTTGGGCACGCGGTTGTAGATGATGACCAAGTCGTCCTCGCTGTTGGTCAGTGCGGCCGCCGCCTCGCGCTCCCTCAGGCCGTCCTGCGTGTGCCGCTGCTCGATCTCCCGCACCTCGTGCCGGGCGATGGCTCGCTCTGCGGGAACAACAGGAAACCTGATGAAGCCTCACAGGATTCATCTGATTCTGATACTTTACGCGTGGGCCGCCGTTTGTAAAGTTACACAGTGAAAAAATTAACATCAATAATTCGGTTTATTTAGCCTGTCGGAAAGAAAATGAATGTGCTTATTGATTTTTCAACGTCATATTTTCCACCATTTTATTCATACATTTAGAGTTCCGAACTAAATATTTAGTTTTCAAATTAAATATTTAGTCCCAGGCTAAATTGTTAAGTCTAAGCTAAATGTTTAGTTTTCAAACTAGCTCCAAATTAAATGTTTATTTTACTAACTGAAAATTTTGTTCCAAACTATTTAGTTTAAAAAATATATTAAATATTTATTTTCCAAACTAAATATTCAGAAAGCTAGCTAAATATTTAGGTTTCTAACAAAAAATTAAATTAGTGAGCAGCGGATTACAGAGGTCACAAAACCCAGCTTATGTTTTGATATGCAACATCAGCTAAGCGGTAGGACAAAAACCTTTTCTTGGACCTAAATATTTAGTTGACAAGTTAAGTACTTCGTTCGGAAAATAAATATTTAGTTTGAAAATTAAATGTTTACTTTGGAAAAATACATATTTATATATTGAAGATACATATTTATCTTTCGAACTAAATATTTAAATGGGAAGTTAAATATTTAATCTACAAACTAAATATTTAGCTCCAAATTAAATATTTAGTTTAGAATTCTGGCCTTGAAAAATGAACAGCCATTTCTCAAATGGGTGCTCATTTCAAATCCATCCATTGTTGTGAGGGGTGCAGTAAAACAAATTATTGCTGTTAATTTTTTCAATGTTAACTTTACCAACGGCACGTCACATTTAAAATCCTGCACAGTAAGTCACTGTTGATAAAAGAGAAGCAGCCAGGTCTTGCTGATTGGAAACCATTGATCGGCTGATCATCAGAAAGCAGGATGGCCTCTGTAAAAGCTAATGTGGAGACAGTTTGTAGATATATTAATCAGGCTAGTGACAAAACCATGTGGCGAAGGAAAGCATTGATCTAAAAAAAGATTATAAGGCCATAAAAAAACCCCCCACAAGTTTTATTTAAGGTCTCAGAGTGTAAAGTTCATAACAGAGGAAAAATGGCCAGAAGAAAGCCCCCCTGGAAGAAACAAAGAAACAAACAAAAAAAACTCAACCTATAATGCCCGCTGGATTGATGGAACCAACGTTTGACTAGAATACGGAGAACCACATGTGGATTAAACCCAAATTCAGGACACCAGAACAAACAGGAAGGATAATGTGGGCTTGTTTTGAGCTGCAGCATCATGAAAAGAAATATCACTTATAAATCCCAAAGTTTTCTAGAGTCAGATGGGAGGCCATCCCGCTGATTCTGAACCAGGCCATGCAGCAGAACAGTGAACCCAAACAGCAGAACGAAAGGGAAAGCAAAGAAGTATGACGTTACAAAGGTCCAGTTAAAGCCTGAAACTAGGCTGAGCTGAAAAGCTTTGGATACGACACATATGCATATACAATTGTCTAACAAACCAAAGTGGTGGACATTTACAGGAACTACTGCTGCTGACGCTGGCTCTACAAACTGAAAGGTGTACTTTGGTCCTGAGACGCTGCTTAGATTTAGCTGGATTGTTCCCAGGGAGGACAAGACTGCACCTTCGGAGACACATAAAGACACTTACAAAGTCAGCCTTTTATCACAAGAAGAACATGTCCAGGACTAAAGGACTAATGTCCCAACAAAATCTAGAGAAACTCATCCACGTGTTTGTCTTTTGTCGCATTTTGTCTGCATGTTGCAGTCTTCAAAGGTCTGCCTAAAAATAAAAAAAAAAATCAATCAGACAGCTGCAGCTGATCCAGACTGTATGAGCTACAAATCTAAGCTTAAGTTTAAATCTGATCCACTCACTGATGCAGCACTCAGTGACTGTGATCAATAACACAGCTCTGAGAGAGACTAGAGCCGTAACTTCATTAAAAATGGATTTTCATTTAATTCGGCATCGTCCCTGTCCGTGCGTAGCAAAGCTAAAACTTGTGCCGTGCGTTGCAAGTGGAATGAAAAATGTCGTCAACGGGATTATTAGTTAATCTTTCTACAAACAACTTGTTTAATCCTTATGTACCGCATCCCAGTAATTATGTAGATGGCTCTGTGATCAGTCACATAAACAAACAATCCAATATTTGGATTTATAGTGATGTAAAAGGACGAGACGATGAAAAAAGCATTCTTGTCTCTTGGACTTTCCAGTTTTTCTCCTCACATTGCAGCCATAAACTTGCTCGAGTTTTATTGCATTTTTATAATGCAGTCCAGCAGAACGTAGTGCAGAACTCTGAGGTGAAAGGTCATATGGTGTTTAAAATGGACTCTAAATAAAGTCCAGTGCGAGAAATGACTTATAAAAGTGACCTCATTAGGTATTATAGCCCACCTCCGAATAATCTGGGCTTAATTCAACTGTTCTGTGACGTTCTAAGAGGTTTGTTGGCAAACAAACAGCATCATGAAGACCAAGCTAAATAACATCCCAAGCATTAAACATTATCAGCAGCATATGTTGGCAGGACATCCATTAGCCACTGTTGGAAAAAAAAAAAACAACATAGAAAGGCCGGTGTAATGTGTACCAGAACTCATCCATGGGACAAAAGCAATCATATTGAAGAAGATACTAGAAGAAATTAACCTTATTGACTCACATGCAAAACGTTTTGCGGCACATGGAACTGATACTGCACATCACCCTGAACACACAGATCAAAAGTGAGCCGTTGTGCTGTAGGGGTTGCTGTTCTTCAGCAGGGGTTGGGAAGTTTGCCAGGGTTCATGACAAGATGGATGGAGCTACATACAGGGAAATCCAGGAAGACAATCTGTTAGGAGCAACAAAAAGACTTGAGACTGAGGCGGCAGTTCAAAAGCCGGGAACTCATTTTCATTTTCCGGCGTGATCCTTTGAGGATCATGAATGTCCTCAAAGGGCCCATTGTGGCAGAATGCACTGATAAAGCTACCCATTAAAAACTGTTAAAATATCAACAAATAGTTTTCTATGCATTCAATCATTATTCTCCATGTTGAATGATACTGAACATCTTTTCACACTGATGTAATTTGGTGGTCTACGGATAAAAGTGTCTTAAAAAAATTAAGCACACAAGTCTTATTTTGAAGGTTCTGTTCATGTGAGGGCCACATTAAACTTATTCCAGGCCGGATTCAACCCCCAGCCCTTAAGTTTGACGCATGTATTAGGATATGAGTTTTACTGACAAATAAGATTTTCCTAAAATAAAAAACTTTTTCCTCTTTTATAAATCATGCTACAGCTTTTTTTTATTATTATTATTTCAATCCCCAAACCACAAACTGATAAAACTATAAAAAAGGGCAAAACATAAAAAAAATCCAGGATATTTGGGAAATTCATTTACTATAAACAATTCAATACTTTGCTTGCTTCATGAAAATCTTCAATATACAACATACTAAATATTAATTAACAGATAAAAGTTTTAAAACATGTAGTAAGAAATTTATTTTTCCACTGTCGATTAAAAGAATAATAATTGTGGCCCTTGGGCATTCTTATTTTGGTGATTTTGGACCACTGCCCTAATCAAAGTCCAAAATTAAAACCAACTGAGACTTGGAAATTGATTTTATTCCTTCTAATTCAACTTGAGCTAATTTGCAAAGAGTAAGTCAAATCTGTATCATTTAAATTCACTAGAGACAAACCCTACATGACTGTAACTGCAGTGCCAGGCGGTTCTAACAGGTTTTGAGTCAGGAGGGTTGAAAACAAACCCACAGCACACTTTTTAGAACTTTATTTGTACAATGGCCTGTCAACGACACAATGCAAAGCTCTACATGCTCGTCCAGGAAGAGTGAAAGCTGCAAATCAGTGACTCGGTACAGTGCCAATTTGATTAATAAACTAAACTTGACTGAGCATGATGGGTTTTTTTTTATGTGCCTTGAGATGTTTGTTGCGAATTGCCTCGGTATTAATAACCCAAATTAACACTAATAAGTGTTAGAGGTGCAGCCCTGAAGCTGACAGGTTTAAGGGCTGGAGGTTGGCAGTTAGACGTAAAGATACAGTTATTTGATAGCTAACTGGACGTTTACAGGACATCAATGCCCCTTAAATAAGGAGTGCAGAGGTTTTACTGGGGTTATTGCCTCCCAAACACTATGTGAGACTGCAGAGGAGCCAGACTCCGGTGCCTCGGTGTGAATAGACGCAACACAAAGAAGGCCTGGCCTTTGACGCCCTCCGGCTTTTCTTTGCCAAAATTTGCTTCCAGATTGACGGCCGTTGACAAAGACAACGAACGCTCCGCAGGAAGGATGTAGGGAGAGGAAGTTTGTGTGAGTGTGTGAAGAGAGAAGGCAGCAACACCAGAGCGCCTAATACCCGTGGGAGCTCCAAATGGAGTGCTGATTTGAAGCAGTGCCTTGCGCAAGGGGCACAGGCCTGTCCTGGACAGGCCTGCATAGTTTTACGAATAAAATTTTATTTGGGGTTCCACTTTTTTCCTCATTGTGAGTATATGTACATGAAGTGCCCTCCTGAGCTACACAGCCCCATGCAGCTGTTTACGAGGCGGGATCGGGTTTCACTTCCACTCGCTTGTGTCCGCTGGACATCGGGTACAGTGGAGTGGAGACGGGCCAGCTGCTGGTGATGGACGAAGGGTTCATCAGCATGCACAACAACTAGATTGAGACATGTGTTCACGTGACGACGGAGGGTTCGCCTCGGCCAACATCAACAGCAGTAACAGTTGCTATGTTGGAACCTTATCGCCTCAGATCAAGTGACATCTTTGGAATATTTCGATCCGGAACAGAGAGGGTACACAGAGTACCGCAGAACCAGCGGTCCGTGACAATACAAGTCATCAACGTCACACGCTTCAGAGTGGCACAGAGTAGCAGGTGCTTGAAGGAACGCAGTCTACTTTCCTCTTCTCCACATCCTGTAAACATTTCCCACCTTTAGCCATACGAGGAGAATTAGCAAACGCTTAGGTTATTCCAACATGTACCATGTAAATCCATGCAGTGATTTAAATGGTAAATCACTGCATTTATGGGAATTGTACATTATGGGAATGTACAATTCCCATAATGTACATTTAAAAATCACTCTAGTAAACAATGAGACACCTAATTCAGAGTATCGTGGTCATATTTTAAAAAATCTTCTTCTGATCCATTTCATATTCAAACAGTAAATGAAGACGCACTCATTGGGTGGCTGGTGACTGGAATCAGATGATTTTTAGCTCCGGTTGCCTTGACCAGACAGACAAACTGAAAAATCTGATCCTTTTTTCAGATCAGTAAAGGCTATGTCAATTGTGGTAACAACACTCTTCAGTGTGGATGTTGTTACTGAGTGAAGACTCCAGGTTTGCTATTTTCAGTATTACTAAGGTGCTAATAATTTAAGTCAGAGGAAGAAGACGGCTTAACAACCTTTTTGTTTTCTGTCTTTAAACATGCAAGACTTGGATATGATGTTAGCATAATGCTAACAGCACTAACTCTGGTCTAGATTGTTATCATTTTGTCTTTGCTTTGCAACTGAAGGGAATATAGAAAAATTTTTATATATGATCACACGACTATATCTTAAGCCTCAAAGATATAATGGAATTTGCTAAACTAAGAATTATCAGGTCCAAGTTTTGTTCAGTGTTTTCTTGTTTAGTGACACTAGTTTAAAATATGACAAAGCTAATAGCTCTCTGGGAACATTTAGTGCAAATGTACCACTTTACGCCTTTCAAGCTGTGTTTTCTTCTGGTTGTTTTTTTTTAATCCATTGAACACATTCTACATCTTTGCTACAGCCTGCTCCAAAAAAATCCTGTAGTCTTGGCTCTTATCCCAGACCCTTTACCCTGTAATGAAGAGAAAGTGTCTAAACCCAATCTAAATCCTCTCTTCTGAAACACTGAGCACAATATACACAAACCATGTTGTCTGTAGGATATATTTAGGGGTAGCTTATGTTTTTCTTCCCACGAAGGTTTGGTTGCCAAGGCTTTTAATTTTTCCAATGTATTTTAATCCCAGAAAACTGCTCAGCTGCTTCCATCCAGTGCTACTATATACAAGACAACAACAGCATGGCTTACTGATATAAAGTAAACTGGTGGCACAGTTGTCAAATGCCTTTGTGCAGCAGAATAACAATTCTGTCTTGCCTGGAACAAAACTTATGCTGTCAGAGTTTCATTTCACCACTGTAGCCATTTTTTATTTTTATTTTTGCAGGTTACTGCAGGTGCTGGCTTGTTAAGTCTCCAAGATGCAGCTCTCAGACAACATTTCTTCTGACTTCCTGCTCCTCACTCATGATTTATGAGCTCAAATTACTGCTAGTGACTCAGGATAAGTTCAAGCCATTCTTCCTGGGCGGCCATTGATTGACGTCTCAGTTACCTTGTGCTTCCATGTTTACATAGTTCTCAGTGGATGAAGATAACTTTAGGCAAAAATACTGAACTTTGTCATAAAGCAACAAACAAAAACATAATTTAGTAAGTGCATATTTGCCCAACCCAAACATTCTCCCTAGCCCTACTAAGGAGCTCCATATACTGGGTTTTGATTCCTATAAGGCCAGTCGGTCTTCAGAAGTTTAGTAAATATGCCAGAAATTGTTATAAATAGGACAAACACACACAGACACACACACACACACACGCACAGGTTTGTATTTCCAGGTGTGTATGAAGAACACATTTCCTACAAGGAGTTGTTGCTGCTGCCGTGTGGACGACATGAAACCGCACGGAAGAGATACGGCGCGCACCAAACATCACGTTTAAAACCGTCCTTCTGTAAGAAGGACTGAGAAAACACGAGGGCTGCCGTGTTGCTGACTGAAATCCACTGACCATGTGAAAGGAGCCCTGAAAGCGCTTGTTAACCACACAGGTTCTGCCAAATTTCTAACAACCAACAAGCAAGCGGAGAGAAGTTCTTCTTTGGCTTTGTGGTGGGTGCTCCATTCATCGCCAGACTGAACACACTTGCCAAAGACCCCCATATCACACACACACACACACACACACACACACACACACACACACACACACACACACGGAGCTAAGCTCAGAGCTCCCCTCTGAGGTCATTTAATTAGGGAACAAAAGTGTGAATTACTATGGCCACACAGCGGGGCTCCTTTCTTTCCACATTTCCCTCAGCTCCCCTCCCCTCTAGCCGTTGCCGTGCATTAAAAGCTAATTATGAACCGTGCAGCCTACACGGGTCTTAAAAACTGTGACAACTACAAGCCTATTACTCCCGGTCCCGTTCCAAGTGAGAGGCGGGCGGAAGACAGAGGGGCTGGTAGTTGAAACATATTTACTGAAGCAATTTCACGCTGATTAGACGTTGGAATTTCAAATCATCATTCACATTCGCAGCTTGATCTCCGAAATGGGACAGGCCGTCATGTATTATTGCTCCCACGCCAGATCTGATGGGATAATAAAAGAGAGGGAAAGAAGGAGAGAGAGAAGATGATCCTTTCTCCAAGCGGCTCATAAATCCATCATCACTCCCATCCACCAGTTCTCCTCTTCTCCCTTCTCCCCTCCGGAGAGGCTTAGCCTCAACGAACCGAGGCCTGGAGCTGGGCGGGTAATAGAGATTGGCAATGAGGGGCAGACTGAGGTGTACGGCTTGTGTGGTTCTGCTTGGACGGCGCCGGATTGCAAAATCAATGGAGGATGGCAGGAAGGAGATCTAGCTCGCACTTGTGGTAAAAAATCTTTTTCTAAAAAAAAATATGGAGTTTTCATCCCCCACACCTCTGGGTGTAGCTTGCTAGTTTTGCTTTGCCAGGTTTCCAGAACGGGTGGGGCGGGAGGGCAATTATGTCACCACTGCAGCGTTCACACACACTTCGGAAAGTCTTAATTATTCTAATTTAGTCTTTGGATGCATTTAGCTAAGGGTGGATTAGCAGCGGAGTTAAGAAAGGAGGGTTAGGGTTAGGGTTAGAGGAGATGCAGGTCCGCATAAGCTGAGCAAAACACGACGAGGAGAGGGGAACGTGTGTGAGAGAAATCAGGTTTTAAAACACTGCTGGCAGAGAAACGGGGCTAAATGCTTCTGCTTCCAGATTTCATTAAGAATTGAGAAGGGTGCCGCCTTTCCTTAAAAGGTTTAAACCAGAAAATAGTTCTATGCAAACATATATTCATTATTTATACGTAATCAGGAAATGAAAGTAGCTCGAAAAAGAGTGGGAAGAAGAAGAGCTTACTTACTCCCACTCCCTATTCAAACATTAATTGCACGGCGACGTCACAAAGCTGCCTGCATGTAATGAATATCTGCAAAAATGACTTAGTACTTCTGCTTGAATCTCAAACCGGAAGAAAAAATATTGTCTGCTCCTAAAATAGCTCTATAAGCAAATTGTATCACTCTTTTAAAAACAACCAAAGCTGCCTAAGCTGCTGTTAATTTTACATCTTCATCATTTCACACATTTTCAGTTTAGTCCGTTCATATCTACATTTTCTTTTATTCAATAAAAAAAATTATATTCCAAGTGACTTTTTATGTACTTTCCAGATTTCTTTATTTTACTGCCTACGTTTATCGACAGCAGATGACTTTAAATAATTGCAGAATTCTTGTAATCTTCTTAGGTTCACATGGAAAAGCCTATTTTTAGATGTCCCAGACTGGCACGTGGTGGCTAATATGAAACACATAATTGAAAATCTATTAAAGTCTCAATCAATAAAGCAATATCTAGCTCAGTCAATAGATACAGTTCTGTTGATACCTAGGTCAATCAATAATTACCTGGCTCAACCAATCGATACCTACCTTGACAGACAGATGGATAGAAACACAGAAACACAAAGAAAACACAGAAACAAACAATTCACATGGGATAATTGGAGTAAATGGTTCTCAAGATAGGCTATAAAAGGAAGTGGAATCAAACGCAGATTTAATTATAGGTCACAGACAGTCCCTTTTTAGTCCACACCACCCAGAAGGACTGCATTGAAGATCCTCATAAAAACTGCTGTGACACAATACTTCCTGAGTGAAAAGTGCTCTTTATAAAGCTTTGTAATGCTTTTAAATGGACGTGCGGGTTTTAAAAGAGGAAGCAAAAAATGAGATTGACAGAAAAAGTGTGAATAACATCAACTGGAGGGCATCGCTGTTAAGGTCAAAAGCCTGATTTTCATCTATAATCCCCAATAGATTCGTGCTGCCTTCGCTGCTGTCCAGGAATTCTTTGCAAACAACTCATGTAAAGGCTGCTTATAATATAACCCCTATTAATTTTCTTCTGAATATTCAACAAAAGTAGTCCTCTGAAAACAAGAACCTCTCTGTTACCAACAAAGCCTCCTTCCAATTTAGAGAAGGCACAGAACACACCCTTGTTTGAGCCGAGGGACAACAGCGTTCAGACAGCTTTAAGTGGTTAACGGGTCTGAGTGTGGGTCTTCAGACCACAATTACACCATTGAAAATCATTTTGGGAGTTAGTCAGTATGACAGGATCCAAGATGATGGACTAAAAATGACAAAATGATCCTTTCTGGAGATTTCTTTACAATGTTTATTTTTTTAAAATCGTTATTGAGAGATGTTCTGATGGGAAATCAGGTTCTGCTATCCGTGTGGATGGTAGGTAATAATTTCCTAAGGCCGGAAACATGCTGAGTGCTTTTGGACTTTCCAGGGGTCCAAATGTGGAACTGCATTTGAGTCGGCTATAGTTCCACTCGGAGATACAGAGTTTTACTGCAGCCTAATAGGGGGGTAAAGTGAACAAAATAAGACCTTTAACCCTTGTATGTAGAAATGGGCTCCAACTGACCCCACACACATAAAACTTGTATCATTTGCCATAGTCCTCTATGTTTGCCTCAGTCCTCGCACGCACAAGGGTTAAGCAATTTTATAACAAAGAGTCTGGTGAAACTTTTGGTACTTTGTGGTCATTGACTGTCCAAATACAAATCTCTCCCCAAACAACTTAGGTTTACAGTTTGACTTGGTCTTCTTTGGCATCACTTTTTCACTTTTTGAAAAGGGGTTTTACCATCACTAATGGTGAGCAGAGTCAGCACATTCACACACATTTGGACTACACATACACATACCTGCATGAGCCTTTGGTAAGTGCTGGTTGTTTCTTTGCGTTGTACTTTAGTAGTTTATTTGCTACGTTTGTGGGAACAAACGAGCAATTTGCTCGCATCATAATCAAAGTAAAATCACAAACAACAGAGTACAAATCTATGAGGACCTCAAACTTATTTCATGTATATTTCTGGAAACTACTCAAACTTTCCATTGGAAGCTAAATTGAGGAATTTTGGAAATATTGTAAACTGGAAACTGTTCATGAGAAAGATGAAAATTGATGGAAATAAACTGAAAATTTTGAGAATTTAAACAATTAAATAAAAGCCTAAATATATATGTTGCCATTAAAGCTGCAATATGTAACTCTTACAAACACCGTGTTTATTTTTTTTTTCCTTTTTTTTTAAACTTTTTTTTTTTTTGCCGTTTTAAAAGGGGCCAATTGTTTTTTGAAAAACGTGGCTTCTTTTGCTTTCCCCTTTTGTTCTTTTTGCCTTTTGCGGAATTCCACGGTTGGTTCGGAACCACCCATCCGTTTTCGGGGGGGGGTTTTTGGCGTTTTCATTCCCCTTCTTTTTTTTTTTCTTCGGTTCTTCCCTTTTGTTTTTTGTTTGCTTTTGTTTACTTCCCCCGGGGCTTTTTTTTATTGTTAGGCTACTTAGCATGGCTACCGATGACGGTGAATAAACAGTGTTCCTGTTTATCCAGCTTCATGGAACCTGGAGGAGAAACGGCAAGTTGTTTCTCCACTGTTAGCGCACTGAGCAGCATGTACACCAGTGTGATTGACAGCGCTAAGTCCCTCCTCCTGGCTCTGACTGGTTGTTTCTGACCAGATACAATGTATTTTATAAAAGTTACATACTGTAGCTTTAATCCTCGGAAAGTCTCATCATTTTCCAAGAAAAGTTTCCAAATTTGAAAATTCCTGGAATTTTGCAATCCTGCTGACGTTGCACTTTAGGATCTGCTACGAATGGGTTAGAGTGAGTGTCCACACTTTAACAGAGTAAGTCGATGTTTTATCAGCAAGCATCGACTTAAACATTATTAGACATGTGGTCATTATGTTCAGCTTCTGCACAAAAATCTATAGCCCATTACATAGGCTCAAGATTACACAGCTAAATGCAACCAATATGGTATCGTGTAGATAGACAAGATAATAATCATGGCCTAAGTTGCTTCCCACTTTCTCTTTCAACATTTCTCCTATCTTACTGCCAGTAATGTCTGCTCGAACAGAAATCGTAGAGAAACTGCGTGTTGAGGCCACTTCATCGGAAATAGCCACCAGACGACGAGGTTTTATGGACGAACCGATCTAACGTTCCTCTGCTTTGTCCAGAAATGGTAGGTCTGACAAGTTACACAGTGGATTGGCTGGAACTGCTCTCGCCTTGGCAAGCATCCTCCATGACTAAGCAGAGGCTACTGGCCACGCATTCTCTGGCAGGGAGTAAAAAGAAAATATGTGAGCAATGATTGAAGAAGAGCTAATAAATCTCTTTTGTAGAAAAAGAGGAAGAGAAGCAGTCCCAGCAGGAATGGCTGTCACTGCTAAACGCCTTCGGCAAAAATCATGTGAAATACTACAGTCAGATCAACAGATGAATGAAGATGAAAGAGCTTGAGACAGAGGAAGGCATATGGAGTAGGATTTGAACTAAAATAGAGCGCTCTGTTTTGTTTTTTTTCCCCTCTCCAAGGATTTATTTCCAAGTGTGACAACAAACCTCCGTTGTAACAGAGCGGATCGGATTGCAAAGATACAAACGAGATTGTCACTCTTTCCTCTTTATCCAACTGCCCCGTAACAAATAATTAATAATGCATACACAGGAGTCTGGGGAAAGCTCGACACTCTGTTAGACAGAGCAGACGACGGCTATCAGTGGGTCTAATGCTGAGTGAGAGGGACAGGAGAAAAATCTGTTTCGCAAAGTGAAAAGTGTGTTACACAGAGCAGTTCTGCAAAAAACAAAAACACCCGAGAAGATTTATCCTTTTGTCTCTGAGTGGCTCCTCCATCTAATCTAATGCTGATGTACTGGATTTAGCATTAGATCATTAACAGTCTGGAGACGTAAGTTTGTGGTTTGTATCTCTGACAAATCACCCGCGCACCAACCAACCAGAGGTCACTGTAGGTTGTGAACGGATCTCGCTTCTTGTTTCCACTGAAAAGATCTCCTCCCTCTGCTTTTACAGTCAAACTTCTGTCAATCTGAACAGCTCAAGCAAATCTTCCTGTCTGTCCACAGTCCAGTTATTTGTCCAGGCTTGATTTGAGGTTTCTGCGTTTTACTTCGTCTGAGGCAGAAAAAAACCGGAGCAATAGGAAAAAAAAAAAAAAAGAGGTACCTCTGTCAAATGTAATTTGCACATTGGGTTATATCTGGTCGTTATTGTCTACTGAAATGATTTAAATCTCAGCTCAACTGTACAAAAACAGATGAAAGGTGTTGTACTTTGTTTTTTAAGCAGAAATGAAGCCAAAATGGAAGAAAATAACTGGACCCTTTGGGCTTCTATGAGATTTAGGATTAAAAGTAGCAACAGTATTTGAACTACTGCAAATATGAGCAGCTCTATAAAAGCAGAGATTCTTGGCTCCTTGTTGGTCTGGACGGAGCAGAGGCCTGCCACATGTGGCCCCTAAAAACACTTCTTAGAAGAGTTTCTAATAGTGGTGGGACTGGATTAAAAATTTTGATCGAGGGCCTGTTGTTATTACTTGCAATTAATCACATTTTAATTGAAAGTCAAGTATCAACAAAATAAATTTCTAATTCAAAATACTCAATAACAAAGATATTTATTTGTTTCTAATCTGTTGTTCAGGCTCTCCAACCATCAGATTGGACCAATGTACTATTCTACCCTATCAGCTTTCTAGTTCTTCAGGAACCTCTGGTCATTCATGGAACTTTTTTTAGAAATGTGAATGTTAACATTAGCATTGGGACATCTGTGCTGCTGCTACATGTTAAGTATTGAGATGCTATTTCAGCCTTGAATAGTTTCGTTGACAGGCTAACTGCTTTTAGCACAATTTGAACACAATAAGAGTTTCCACCGTCCCAGCAGATCATTTTCAGAAGCAAAAACGAACCTGAGGGGAACCAACAGAAGTAACTTTGTCATTTTTAGTGGATGTCACTTGTGCGTCAGATTTACAGGTGTACTGGAAACATGTGAATACAAAGGTTCTGGCTCGTAACTTTTGTATGTATAAAAAAAAAAAAAAATGCGATTGATGGCATAAGTATTTTTTAACAACTTAAAAATCATTAATTAAAAGTCCCAGCCCCCGTTTTCTAACCATAAAGACAACAAAGGTTGTTTTAGCAGTTTCTCTGTCTGGTTTTATACAATATCTAAATATCTGAGTGTCTACAAAAAAACACAAATGGAACAGGGCTTTTAAAATGTATTGTATAGCTTCAAACTAAGCACTTTATATTTTTAAGTGGGTTACATATCTTTCTTTATTTCCCGTATTTATGGGAAGGACTCACTCAGCTGACCTCTTTCTACAAGAGCTTTTTTTTCTTTGCAAAAACTAGATGATTCATTTTGTTCTAAAGTCTGAATATTTTAGTGTCATTTCCTTCGCTTTCAAAATCATACAGTAAAAGGCCTGCATTTGTACAGCACTTTACCAAGTCCGAGGACTCCAAAGCCCTCATAGTGGACTCACATTCATCCACTGATGGTGGTGCTACATAGTAATGACAGCTGTGTTGGTGCAGGCTCACAGAAACAAGGTTGCCATAGCTACAATCGACTCCACCGGGGTCTTCGACTACCTCCATCAAAAATAAATTATTTTACTTAGTGCAGATTTATAAAATCTATCTTTTTTGTGCCTCTAGACACATTTCATTTTGTGCTGAAAGTGACTCAGCAGTTTTATGAAGGGAGTCGTCGTGTTTGTTTGGTACAAGTCACAGATTTGCACAGAGGCCTGGCGCCTGGCAAAGTTGCAACAATAACAAATATTCACAGGGAAAGACGAGTGTCCCTGTTCATGCCATCATGCTCAGCCAACTGCGGCTCCTGCATTTCTTGCCTCCACACAGGCACCAGGCTGAAGGCCACAGGAGAGATGACAGACTAAAAGGAGACAAAAGTCTGATGCTGTGTTCATAAGTTGTCAGGTTATAAAAACACAGATATTACAATCTCTAAAAAGGGTCAGACTTCAATTTTTTTTAAATGTCATCCTGTATTACTGGACGGGTTGTTAACTGGGAGGCCATCAGTCATTAAATAAATGTTCAAGTTTCATCTGCAGTGTTAATGTCAAAGTGGAAAGATATCAGAAACAACATTAATCCTGTTTCCATCAGAGGTTTTTTATGTCCATTTGGAAGTATTGCAAAAAGGTTAACGGAAACGGCTAAAGTCGAAATAACTTCCTTAATTTCGCATAAAATTTAAAAGCTCTCTTGAGATTGTTTACACCGTTTCCAAAAAAAGAGTTAATGTGCCAGAGTGGAGATGGAAACACATTTGCTTAATAAGTTCTGACCTATCAAACTTCCCCATCCATTGGATGCCTCTCCTAAGGCATCCAATGGCCTCTGGCGAGAGTTCAGAGGCACAAACTCTGAACTCTGCTGGACATCCAAACCTCCACCACTGAGGAGAGACCTTGAGCATAGAGTGACCACCGAGAGGCACTGCAGTGGTGGATTACTCTCATTCACTAAGTCGATCTTCCCCTTCCGATAATTTAAAGGATGCTACGACAGTATTGCTTAGGCTATTGCCTCCTTGCTTAGGCAATTGCCAAAGCAAGGAGGCCCAGACCTCCCTCTCCCTAGACACTTGTTCCAGCTCCTCCGGGCGAGTTCCAAGGCGTTCCCATGTCAGGGGAGAAACAGTTCCTCCGGTCTGTCCTGGGTTTTTCTCTGGGTCTCCTCCTGGTGGGACGTGCCCAGAATACCTTACCAGGGTCTGGGGCCTAACCAGATACCTGACCCACTTCAACTAGATCCTCTCAATGAGAAGAGGCTCTTTTCTGAGTCACTCCTGGATGACTGAGCTTCTCACCCTATCGCTTAGAGCCCAGATACCCTGCAGAGAAAACTCATTTTTGCCGCTTGTATCTGCAACCTTGTTCTTTTGGTCACTACCCAAAGCTCATGACCAGAGATGAGGGGAAAAACGTAGACTGACCGGTAAACCTAGAGCTTCACTTTTTGACTTGGCTCTCTCTTCACGGTGACAGACCGGTACAGCGCCTGCTTCACCAATCCCTGTTTATCTCCTGCTCCATTTTTTCCCTCATTTGCGAAAGAGATCCCGAGATATTTCAACTCCTCCACTTGGGGTAGGCCCTCCTCCCCGACCCAGAGAAGACACTTTACCCTTTTAAAACCTTTTTAAACTATCATTTTTCACAGTCATGTGTGGAGTCTCTGTTTTTGAAAATAATCCTACAATTTTAAAATCTTGTCATCCGAACCAGACATTACTTAAATTTCCTGATTAAAATCGTCCAAGAAAGAAAGTTCTATTACATTAAGGCTCAATTTTAGAAAACTTTAAGGAGATGCCCCAAAATAGGAAGATTAGGAGTCTGCAAGTCCTCAGCAGTCTGTGCACACCAACAAGAAGGAGCTCACTGACGCCTAATCTGTTTAACAAAGCCCCAAACCAGCAGCAATGTAATCCATTGTGTTGGACCGCTGGAGTCTTGACGGGAAGAACACAGCCACGAGTCTAAGAAAAGAAGAACCCGATTAATCATTCTGGTGAGCTGCTTCACCATCCGAGCAGAAGCCGAGGAGGAAACCACGTAGATGTCAGCTCGCAAATCCAGTGATCTGCACTCAGCAGGGGGCCGCGGTCTCAGTGCGGGGGAGCTGAATATTCAGTAACCCAGATAAGTCGTTAATAAGGTGCTGTGCAAACACACAGACAAGCCTGCAATGCAGCTGTTTGTCATGTTCTTATCTGTATTCTGTCTAATAAACTGTGAAGTGGAAGCCAGGCAGTTTGGTGACGCTGCCAACATTGTTCTGAGGAGAAAAGACACAGGCGCGAGGAGGGAAATGAGAGGAGGAAATGAAAGGAAAAAAAGAAGCACACATGCTGATAAAAAGTGGAGTCTTACAGTGCCTTGCAAAAAGTGTTCATGCTTCTTGAGCTTTTCCACAGTTTGTCACCGTACGGCCACACAGAGCAGTCCGATGTTGTTGTAGTGGATGAAAATGATTGATGGTTTTCAAGATTTTTTAAACGGAGGATTACAAAAGGTGGAGCATCCAAACTCCTCTGTTATTTTGTAGAACCCCGCTTGACTGTGATTATGATTGGAAGTCCCTTGAGGCATCGCTCTGCCAGCTTTGCACAGTTTCATTCATCTTTGTAAGTTAGCTCGAGTTCAATCGGATTGACTGTAAACATGTCTACCTACAGATTCTCAGATACTAGATACTCTGGTTCACCTAAAATAACAACACTTGGTTCAGTTAAAGTGAAATCGGACTGACGCAGCTCGCATGCCAAGTGGACCATAGACCGCTCCAAAAGCAGGAAGCGGACTAGTACATGGCATTCTGGGTAAATCCAACCAAAACCAACACGCAAGTCTACCGCTAGCAGAAGAAATTGATTGTGTTTTATACCAAATTTTTACAACCACTAACCATTCCATTGTTGTTTACATTTTGTGAAGAAAGAAGTTGGCCTCATTGCCTTCTTCTGAGGTTTTCATGTCTTTTCCTTACGTGGTTCTTGGTGCAGCGCCACCACAGGCGAGGGGCGGAACATGTTTTTCAAAAAGTTTGTTTTGTTTGACAGTGCAGCATGAAACCGCTGAAAATGTAAGTTTTGTTTCCCAATTAAACAGAGCCGACTGAACAGGGGTCAAAACACCTTTAGATTAAATTGTGCCTAAGGATATATTTACATCCACATTGCCTTTTGATTTTATTTTCCAATATTTTGAAAACCATGGATCACTTTCCTGAACACCGTTTTGTTGGTTGGTCACATAAAATCCTCTTTAAATATACTGAAGTAAAATGTGAAAGTGTTCGACGTATGGCTATTTGGAACTAAGTAAAAGGAAAACACAGCCCATCTCTGAAGACCCTGGCTTTTGGTCAGGCAGCTGGTAAAAGCTTCTCAGTAACATGGGCCACAGTTAATCAGGGGGAAAAGGAAGATAGTGACAAAAGGAAATCTTATTCCTCCTCGCCTCTTCATTTTTTTTTTTTGACCTGATGTAATTGGTTGTAAAACTCCTGCAGGCTTGCTGTCCTCGTTTTTTTTTTTTACCCCCGTTCCTTGTAGAAGTTTGTGGTTTCCACCAGCGAGGGATTTAAATATTTCTAAGTCCCGATGAAAATGAAATCATCCCTTTCATTTCAATTGCCTCCTTCTCCCGTGACAGCAGCTAGCTTCCTGCAAACATTATTGTCCTCCCATGCGCTCCACCAACGGGCACAGTAAAACACAAGTGGCACGTTGGAATACCACATAGGAGACGGTGGGAGCGTATAAAAACGTTGTTTACAACAATCGATCGAGGAGGAGGCGAGTGAGAACACTGTCGTCATGAGTTATGGTGATGACGGAGCTTTATAAGCCACCTGATGTTTGGGCTGGTGCTGTGAGGGGCGCTGGGAGGAGAAGCAAGAAAAGGAAAACCCTGCTGCTGCAGGGAAGTGAGGAAAACGATGGCTGCCACAGCAAGCGTCATCAACTGCTAGAAGTAACAGGCTTTAACTACACACTACGGCAAACACTAAACCACATTAGTTGCTGAAACAGGTTGAAGTGCATAGAAAATATTTTTTTTTTACACCTGGTACATAAATATATAACATTATGTAATTGCTTTAATTTCCACCAATTGTTTCCACCATAAAGAACATTAATTTGTTTTGAAATGTTCATGATTTCATCAGCAGTATTATGTAAAATCCACTTTTTTGAACCCCCAAAACTAGCCCACCCAGCTCCTTCAGACTAGCTAGTAGCAATTAGCAAAAATCTGGTGGAACTGCTCATCTGCTGAGCTAATTATACGAGCTACTTTTCAGTGCAATGCTGGTAAAAATGTTGTTAAAGGGTTAATAAAGGAGCCATGTTGTGATGACTTCAGAAAGAGCAGGAGTTTTTAAAGAGACATAGGCCAGATTTCAGAGTTAAATTACAAAGTAAAATTTATTTTAAGTCGTATTTGAGATATATAGCATGTTGTTACTTGATTGTGTCTTAGAATAGTACTAAATGCCTGAAAAACACACAAATACTGTCCATTTAAAAGGTGTGTGTTCAATTTGAAGCACTGTGGAGTTTAATCAGTGACGTCACTTATTTTATGAAGAAACAGTGGGCCAATTATTTATAGTTAGCTCAGATTTTTTTGAATCAAGGCTCTGTAAATATTTTATCAGTGATATCAAGGAGTGTAACGTTTCCTTAAATGCACAAGACGAGACGAGTCACGATACCGAGTTAACGAGAACGAGACGATATTAGTTTATTATTATTATGATTATTATTATTATNTTCATGGAACCTGGAGGAGAAACGGTAAGTTGTTTCTCCACTGTTAGCGCACTGAGCAGCATGTACACCAGTGTGATTGACAGCGCTAAGTCCCTCCTCCTGGCTCTGACTGGTTGTTTCTGACCAGATACAATGTATTTTATAAAAGTTACATACTGTAGCTTTAATCCTCGGAAAGTCTCATCATTTTCCAAGAAAAGTTTCCAAATTTGAAAATTCCTGGAATTTTGCAATCCTGCTGACGTTGCACTTTAGGATCTGCTACGAATGGGTTAGAGTGAGTGTCCACACTTTAACAGAGTAAGTCGATGTTTTATCAGCAAGCGTCGACTTAAACATTATTAGACATGTGGTCATTATGTTCAGCTTCTGCACAAAAATCTATAGCCCATTACATAGGCTCAAGATTACACAGCTAAATGCAACCAATATGGTATCGTGTAGATAGACAAGATAATAATCATGGCCTAAGTTGCTTCCCACTTTCTCTTTCAACATGACTCCTATCTGACTGCCAGTAATGTCTGCTCGAACAGAAATCGTAGAGAAACTGCGTGTTGAGGCCACTTCATCGGAAATAGCCACCAGACGACGAGGTTTTATGGACGAACCGATCTAACGTTCCTCTGCTTTGTCCAGAAATGGTAGGTCTGACAAGTTACACAGTGGATTGGCTGGAACTGCTCTCGCCTTGGCAAGCATCCTCCATGACTAAGCAGAGGCTACTGGCCACGCATTCTCTGGCAGGGAGTAAAAAGAAAATATGTGAGCAATGATTGAAGAAGAGCTAATAAATCTCTTTTGTAGAAAAAGAGGAAGAGAAGCAGTCCCAGCAGGAATGGCTGTCACTGCTAAACGCCTTCGGCAAAAATCATGTGAAATACTACAGTCAGATCAACAGATGAATGAAGATGAAAGAGCTTGAGACAGAGGAAGGCATATGGAGTAGGATTTGAACTAAAATAGAGCGCTCTGTTTTTGTTTTGTTTTTTTCCCTCTCCAAGGATTTATTTCCAAGTGTGACAACAAACCTCCGTTGTAACAGAGCGGATCGGATTGCAAAGATACAAACGAGATTGTCACTCTTTCCTCTTTATCCAACTGCCCCGTAACAAATAATTAATAATGCATACACAGGAGTCTGGGGAAAGCTCGACACTCTGTTAGACAGAGCAGACGACGGCTACCAGTGGGTTTAATGCTGAGTGGGAGGGACAGGAGAAAAATCTGTTTCGCAAAGTGAAAAGTGTGTTACACAGAGCAGTTCTGCAAAAAACAAAAACACCCGAGAAGATTTATCCTTTTGTCTCTGAGTGGCTCCTCCATCTAATCTAATGCTGATGTACTGGATTTAGCATTAGATCATTAACAGTCTGGAGACGTAAGTTTGTGGTTTGTATCTCTGACAAATCACCCGCGCACCAACCAACCAGAGGTCACTGTAGGTTGTGAACGGATCTCGCTTCTTGTTTCCACTGAAAAGATCTCCTCCCTCTGCTTTTACAGTCAAACTTCTGTCAATCTGAACAGCTCAAGCAAATCTTCCTGTCTGTCCACAGTCCAGTTATTTGTCCAGGCTTGATTTGAGGTTTCTGCGTTTTACTTCGTCTGAGGCAGAAAAAAACCGGAGCAATAGGAAAAAAAAAAAAAAAGAGGTACCTCTGTCAAATGTAATTTGCACATTGGGTTATATCTGGTCGTTATTGTCAACTGAAATGACTTAAATCTCAGTTCAACTGTACAAAAACAGATGAAAGGTGTTGTACTTTGTTTTTTAAGCAGAAATGAAGCCAAAATGGAAGAAATTAACTGGACCCTTTGGGCTTCTATGAGATTTAGGATTAAAAGTAGCAACAGTATTTGAACTACTGCAAATATGAGCAGCTCTATAAAAGCAGAGATTCTTGGCTCCTTGTTGGTCTGGACGGAGCAGAGGCCTGCCACATGTGGCCCCTAAAAACACTTCTTAGAAGAGTTTCTAATAGTGGTGGGACTGGATTAAAAATTTTGATCGAGGGCCTGTTGTTATTACTTGCAATTAATCACATTTTAATTGAAAGTCAAGTATCAACAAAATAAATTTCTAATTCAAAATACTCAATAACAAAGATATTTATTTGTTTCTAATCTGTTGTTCAGGCTCTCCAACCATCAGATTGGACCAATGTACTATTCTACCCTATCAGCTTTCTAGTTCTTCAGGAACCTCTGGTCATTCATGGAACTTTTTTTAGAAATGTGAATGTTAACATTAGCATTGGGACATCTGTGCTGCTGCTACATGTTAAGTATTGAGATGCTATTTCAGCCTTGAATAGTTTCGTTGACAGGCTAACTGCTTTTAGCACAATTTGAACACAATAAGAGTTTCCACCGTCCCAGCAGATCATTTTCAGAAGCAAAAACGAACCTGAGGGGAACCAACAGAAGTAACTTTGTCATTTTTAGTGGATGTCACTTGTGCGTCAGATTTACAGGTGTACTGGAAACATGTGAATACAAAGGTTCTGGCTCGTAACTTTTGTATGTATAAAAAAAAAAAAAAATGCGATTGATGGCATAAGTATTTTTTAACAACTTAAAAATCATTAATTAAAAGTCCCAGCCCCCGTTTTCTAACCATAAAGACAACAAAGGTTGTTTTAGCAGTTTCTCTGTCTGGTTTTATACAATATCTAAATATCTGAGTGTCTACAAAAAAACACAAATGGAACAGGGCTTTTAAAATGTATTGTATAGCTTCAAACTAAGCACTTTATATTTTTAAGTGGGTTACATATCTTTCTTTATTTCCCGTATTTATGGGAAGGACTCACTCAGCTGACCTCTTTCTACAAGAGCTTTTTTTTCTTTGCAAAAACTAGATGATTCATTTTGTTCTAAAGTCTGAATATTTTAGTGTCATTTCCTTCGCTTTCAAAATCATACAGTAAAAGGCCTGCATTTGTACAGCACTTTACCAAGTCCGAGGACTCCAAAGCCCTCATAGTGGACTCACATTCATCCACTGATGGTGGTGCTACATAGTAATGACAGCTGTGTTGGTGCAGGCTCACAGAAACAAGGTTGCCATAGCTACAATCGACTCCACCGGGGTCTTCGACTACCTCCATCAAAAATAAATTATTTTACTTAGTGCAGATTTATAAAAATCTATCTTTTTTGTGCCTCTAGACACATTTCATTTTGTGCTGAAAGTGACTCAGCAGTTTTATGAAGGGAGTCGTCGTGTTTGTTTAGTACAAGTCACAGATTTGCACAGAGGCCTGGCGCCTGGCAAAGTTGCAACAATAACAAATATTCACAGGGAAAGACGAGTGTCCCTGTTCATGCCATCATGCTCAGCCAACTGCGGCTCCTGCATTTCTTGCCTCCACACAGGCACCAGGCTGAAGGCCACAGGAGAGATGACAGACTAAAAGGAGACAAAAGTCTGATGCTGTGTTCATAAGTTGTCAGGTTATAAAAACACAGATATTACAATCTCTAAAAAGGGTCAGACTTCAATTTTTTTTAAATGTCATCCTGTATTACTGGACGGGTTGTTAACTGGGAGGCCATCAGTCATTAAATAAATGTTCAAGTTTCATCTGCAGTGTTAATGTCAAAGTGGAAAGATATCAGAAACAACATTAATCCTGTTTCCATCAGAGGTTTTTTATGTCCATTTGGAAGTATTGCAAAAAGGTTAACGGAAACGGCTAAAGTCGAAATAACTTCCTTAATTTCGCATAAAATTTAAAAGCTCTCTTGAGATTGTTTACACCGTTTCCAAAAAAAGAGTTAATGTGCCAGAGTGGAGATGGAAACACATTTGCTTAATAAGTTCTGACCTATCAAACTTCCCCATCCATTGGATGCCTCTCCTAAGGCATCCAATGGCCTCTGGCGAGAGTTCAGAGGCACAAACTCTGAACTCTGCTGGACATCCAAACCTCCACCACTGAGGAGAGACCTTGAGCATAGAGTGACCACCGAGAGGCACTGCAGTGGTGGATTACTCTCATTCACTAAGTCGATCTTCCCCTTCCGATAATTTAAAGGATGCTACGACAGTATTGCTTAGGCTATTGCCTCCTTGCTTAGGCAATTGCCAAAGCAAGGAGGCCCAGACCTCCCTCTCCCTAGACACTTGTTCCAGCTCCTCCGGGCGAGTTCCAAGGCGTTCCCATGTCAGGGGAGAAACAGTTCCTCCGGTCTGTCCTGGGTTTTTCTCTGGGTCTCCTCCTGGTGGGACGTGCCCAGAATACCTTACCAGGGTCTGGGGCCTAACCAGATACCTGACCCACTTCAACTGGCTCCTCTCAATGTGAAGAGGCTCTTTTCTGAGTCACTCCTGGATGACTGAGCTTCTCACCCTATCGCTTAGAGCCCAGATACCCCGCAGAGGAAACTCATTTTTGCCGCTTGTATCTGCAACCTTGTTCTTTTGGTCACTACCCAAAGCTCATGACCAGAGATGAGGGGAAAAACGTAGACTGACCGGTAAACCTAGAGCTTCACTTTTTGACTTGGCTCTCTCTTCACGGTGACAGACCGGTACAGCGCCTGCTTCACCAATCCCTGTTTATCTCCTGCTCCATTTTTTCCCTCATTTGCGAAAGAGATCCCGAGATATTTCAACTCCTCCACTTGGGGTAGGCCCTCCTCCCCGACCCAGAGAAGACACTTTACCCTTTTAAAACCTTTTTAAACTATCATTTTTCACAGTCATGTGTGGAGTCTCTGTTTTTGAAAATAATCCTACAATTTTAAAATCTTGTCATCCGAACCAGACATTACTTAAATTTCCTGATTAAAATCGTCCAAGAAAGAAAGTTCTATTACATTAAGGCTCAATTTTAGAAAACTTTAAGGAGATGCCCCAAAATAGGAAGATTAGGAGTCTGCAAGTCCTCAGCAGTCTGTGCACACCAACAAGAAGGAGCTCACTGACGCCTAATCTGTTTAACAAAGCCCCAAACCAGCAGCAATGTAATCCATTGTGTTGGACCGCTGGAGTCTTGACGGGAAGAACACAGCCACGAGTCTAAGAAAAGAAGAACCCGATTAATCATTCTGGTGAGCTGCTTCACCATCCGAGCAGAAGCCGAGGAGGAAACCACGTAGATGTCAGCTCGCAAATCCAGTGATCTGCACTCAGCAGGGGGCCGCGGTCTCAGTGCGGGGGAGCTGAATATTCAGTAACCCAGATAAGTCGTTAATAAGGTGCTGTGCAAACACACAGACAAGCCTGCAATGCAGCTGTTTGTCATGTTCTTATCTGTATTCTGTCTAATAAACTGTGAAGTGGAAGCCAGGCAGTTTGGTGACGCTGCCAACATTGTTCTGAGGAGAAAAGACACAGGCGCGAGGAGGGAAATGAGAGGAGGAAATGAAAGGAAAAAAAGAAGCACACATGCTGATAAAAAGTGGAGTCTTACAGTGCCTTGCAAAAAGTGTTCATGCTTCTTGAGCTTTTCCACAGTTTGTCACCGTACGGCCACACAGAGCAGTCCGATGTTGTTGTAGTGGATGAAAATGATTGATGGTTTTCAAGATTTTTTAAACGGAGGATTACAAAAGGTGGAGCATCCAAACTCCTCTGTTATTTTGTAGAACCCCGCTTGACTGTGATTATGATTGGAAGTCCCTTGAGGCATCGCTCTGCCAGCTTTGCACAGTTTCCCCCTCATTCATCTTTGTAAGTTAGCTCGAGTTCAATCGGATTGACTGTAAACATGTCTACCTACAGATTCTCAGATACTAGATACTCTGGTTCACCTAAAATAACAACACTCGGTTCAGTTAAAGTGAAATCGGACTGACGCAGCTCGCATGCCAAGTGGACCATAGACCGCTCCAAAAGCAGGAAGCGGACTAGTACATGGCATTCTGGGTAAATCCAACCAAAATCAACACGCAAGTCTACCGCTAGCAGAAGAAATTGATTTTGTTTTATACCAAATTTTTACAACCACTAACCATTCCATTGTTGTTTACATTTTGTGAAGAAAGAAGTTGGCCTCATTGCCTTCTTCTGAGGTTTTCATGTCTTTTCCTTACGTGGTTCTTGGTGCAGCGCCACCACAGGCGAGGGGCGGAACATGTTTTTCAAAAAGTTTGTTTTGTTTGACAGTGCAGCATGAAACCGCTGAAAATGTAAGTTTTGTTTCCCAATTAAACAGAGCCAACTGAACAGGTGTCAAAAGACCCTTAGATTAAATTGTGCCTAAGGATATATTTACATCCACATTGCCTTTTGATTTTATTTTCCAATATTTTGAAAACCATGGATCACTTTCCTGAACACCGTTTTGTTGGTTTGTCACATAAAATCCTCTTTAAATATACTGAAGTAAAATGTGAAAGTGTTCGAGGTATGGCTATTTGGAACTAAGTAAAAGGAAAACACAGCCCATCTCTGAAGACCCTGGCTTTTGGTCAGGCAGCTGGTAAAAGCTTCTCAGTAACATGGGCCACAGTTAATCAGGGGGAAAAGGAAGATAGTGACAAAAGGAAATCTTATTCCTCCTCGCCTCTTCATTTTTTTTTTTTGACCTGATGTAATTGGTTGTAAAACTCCTGCAGGCTTGCTGTCCTCGTTTTTTTTTTTTACCCCCGTTCCTTGTAGAAGTTTGTGGTTTCCACCAGCGAGGGATTTAAATATTTCTAAGTCCCGATGAAAATGAAATCATCCCTTTCATTTCAATTGCCTCCTTCTCCCGTGACAGCAGCTAGCTTCCTGCAAACATTATTGTCCTCCCATGCGCTCCACCAACGGGCACAGTAAAACACAAGTGGCACGTTGGAATACCACATAGGAGACGGTGGGAGCGTATAAAAACGTTGTTTACAACAATCGATCGAGGAGGAGGCAAGTGAGAACACTGTCGTCATGAGTTATGGTGATGACGGAGCTTTATAAGCCACCTGATGTTTGGGCTGGTGCTGTGAGGGGCGCTGGGAGGAGAAGCAGGAAAAGGAAAACCCTGCTGCTGCAGGGAAGTGAGGAAAACGATGGCTGCCACAGCAAGCGTCATCAACTGCTAGAAGTAACAGGCTTTAACTACACACTACGGCAAACACTAAACCACATTAGTTGCTGAAACAGGTTGAAGTGCATAGAAAATATTTTTTTTACATCTGGTACATAAATATATAACATTATGTAATTGCTTTAATTTCCACCAATTGTTTCCACCATAAAGAACATTAATTTGTTTTGAAATGTTCATGATTTCATCAGCAGTATTATGTAAAATCCACTTTTTTGAACCCCCAAAACTAGCCCACCCAGCTCCTTCAGACTAGCTAGTAGCAATTAGCAAAAATCTGGTGGAACTGCTCATCTGCTGAGCTAATTATACGAGCTACTTTTCAGTGCAATGCTGGTAAAAATGTTGTTAAAGGGTTAATAAAGGGGCCATGTTGTGATGACTTCAGAAAGAGCAGGAGTTTTTAAAGAGACATAGGCCAGATTTCAGAGTTAAATTACAAAGTAAAAATTATTTTAAGTCGTATTCGCATGTTGTTACTTGATTGTGTCTTAGAATAGTACTAAATGCCTGAAAAACACACAAATACTGTCCATTTAAAAGGTGTGTGTTCAATTTGAAGCACTGTGGAGTTTAATCAGTGACGTCACTTATTTTATGAAGAAACAGTGGGCCAATTATTTATAGTTAGCTCAGATTTTTTTGAATCAAGGCTCTGTAAATATTTTATCAGTGATATCAAGGAGTGTAACGTTTCCTTAAATGCACAAGACGAGACGAGTCACGATACCGAGTTAACGAGAACGAGACGATATTAGTTTATTATTATTATGATTATTATTATTATTATTAGATATATATTAGTCCTAGTCCACACGAAGCCGGACATCTGCAAATACATTTTTATGTGTTTTGGCCTTTCATCCACACAAAAAACTCAGTTTAATATAACTAAAAATGATAATAAAAATTCTGACCAAAGTGGACATTTGAGAAAATTCCATAGGAGATTTTTGTGCTCTTCTTTATTTACAGCTACAAAATGACGACAATCCTTAGTTTCTCGGCCACCTAAAATGTAGATCATAGCTGGACACTAAAGGCAGTTAAAGCCATTACATGATTCTGACTCTGAACCGTGCTTCATGTACCTGGACCCGGATTGTGTACTGCCTGTTGCTGACCTGGACTGATTCCCGGTCCTTTAATTAATGGATTAAGGATAATGAAACCCCTGTCTCTCCCATGGTGAGCTCTGATCTTTGGATTAGTGTGTAATCCTACTCACCTTGCTACTCTGTGACGTCATCGCCCCCCAGTTACAGAGGATTCCCTTCTATATAGCTCTGCGGGTGAAAGAATCCCCAGCAAAGGACACTCACCATTCCTCTACTGCAGGGGTGCCCAAAGTCAGTCCTTGAGAGCCGGCATCCTGCATGTTTTAGTTCTCTCCCTCATGGTTGTAGCAACCTCTTCAGCAAGTCAGTGTTCTCCTTAGGCCTTCTAATGAGTCATCATTCGATGCAGGTGTGCTAAACTAGAGAGAGAACTAAAACATGCAGGATGCCGGCCCTCAAGGACCGACTTTGGACACCCCTGCTCTACTGCTACAACACAGAGGATGCCAGTCTATCAAGGTCAGATTCTTGGAAAATGATTGCCCTGAAAACCACCTCTGTCAGGTAACTCTTCAACGCAAAATTATGTAATACTTCCTGTTTTCTGTGCCAGTCACTTGTCAAACAATCATCTTCACAGAGTCCAACCGTAAAGCCGCGCTGAAGTTGACTTGGTTTGGTTTTTAATCTATTGTGGGTAAAACACAAAACAAAAAGAATCATGTGCTGAAGTGGTTACAACTAGTCAAAAAACACACCAGCTTGCTGACATTGCAAATATGTGCAAATCTTTGTCAATAGTCTGCTAATGTAAAAAAACAACAACAACCCCCCCACACACACACAATTTCACAATTGCAATGTTTCTATTAAATAAGAAACTATTAAAATCACATGTGAATAAATTTATTCATGCGATACGTTATTAAAAATCATGGCAGCAATGGATGTAAACAGTTACATGAAATATGTTCACCATTCATCCATGGTGCTGGATGAATGATATGATGGTTCATCAACCATCACAGGAGGCGTTGACATTTTATTCAGGTGTTGGAGCGATAAGCGCCTTATACTTGAGAGCGGCTGCAATAAGCAGCGTTTTGAGAAAACTGTGCTTGCCATTTTTAGAGCAATGAATTCAACATGTTTAATGACCAAACTTATGAACTGTGCATCTATCCGAGAAAAAAAAAATAAAAAATCCATCATCCTCCTACTATTTCCTGTCATCATCTTTGTTGTTTTCACAAGTAGTAACATCCGCTGTTGATCATGTGACTCGTAATGCTAAAAAAAGTGTTTCCATTGCAGTTTTGCGAAATATATACTTCAATATGATAAAAAAAAACCCACCTTGTCCTAGCACAAAAACTTTTTATGGAAGGGTTTTCCCAAAATTAGGCCAATTTGAGCAATTTTTGGGTTAATGAAAATGCATCTACAGACTACAATAGAGAGATGTGGAGGAACATCCTGTGGACTGAAGAGCAAGTCTGTTCTTGGGGCACCTTGATACCAGTAACACACTTGTTAGAGGCTTTAGATTGTCATAAATTTCATAAAATTCCTACAAAAAAGAACCTCGGTGAGTAAATAGAACAATACTATTGCACTGTTTTGTAATGTGGAAAATGGGCACGCAATGTATCTATAATTGGTGAAATATGAAAACCTATGATTTGAGGATTAGTTATAATCCCACTAGATTCACATGAGCTTGGGTGTATTTTATTCCATCTCCCTGTGCAGCTCACACTCTGGGAACACTAGCTCATCTCAGCTCCTACATTTACAGTAGATGTAGGTCAGGGCTGTAATTGGATCAGTTAAAACTGTTTAATTGATTTGTATTGAAATAAACTGAATGGATCCGAGTTGGATTTTAGATTAGCTGCATTAGATTGCACCGTATTTGACCTCAACTTCTATTTTCTCTGTGATGATTTTTGATCAGTTGGCGTTCCATAGATACAGAAAAATCTTCAAACATTAACTTGTTTTCTACAACTGGGAAGGGAAGTTTTAGAGTAAATTTAGGGCTTTTGAATATATAATTAAGAATACATTTTTAAACTATTATTATCAAGTCTTTATTGACTACTGAAAGAAATAAATGAAACCACCAGAAGGAGAATTTTTTAAACTCCACCCCTTTGTCAAATTCACTAACAAATCTTACCAGTAGATGCCTTGCAACACAAGATTTTCGACAAATCATTCTTCTGTAACTGGAACATTTTCATAGCTCTTATAACTATGGGAGACGGTTTCTCATCTGTTTATTTGTGATGGGGTTTGACACAAAGTCAAACCCCATTTGACTGTTTTCACCTTTAGGTTTGTGCAAAACTGTTTGTACTCTCTCAACTTATTTTTGTTTGATACTATAGGTTGAAAGATCACCCCATTGGCGTGTTGAGCTTGTTGAAGTAAAGCCAACAGTAATCCACATGAGCTTGAAAAAAAAAATCCTACAGATAAAAAAAATCCTATAATGAGATGCTGCAGTCATGAAGTAGCAGGAAGTTAACTGGGAACAACACAGTTTACACACAAACACAACCTGGCAAAACCTGGGGGCTACAACCCTGCTCAACACTTAAGATTAAAAATAAGTGTGTAAAGTATAATAAAGCTGTTCTAATCTGGAAATGTATGTTGGTGTAGCGAAAAATCTCTTTGAAGTATGTGTATGACTTTAATTGCGTAGTGTGTTTGTGTGGAAATCAACGGTATAGAACTGGGCCAGGGTAAGGTATGCTACTTTTGCAGTAACATCACATTTTGGTTTTTTTTTAGGTCATACCTAAAGAACAATTTAGGGATGGAAGTTCAAAGCTTTAAAACTGAACCTGAGTGGTTAAATAATTATTTGCCAAGTTAATCAGAAAGTAAGTTGAGCTGCCACTCGGTTGGAGTCGCCACAGGAACTCTGGATTTTGAGGTGATTTAATCTTCATCAGTGCAGACAGAGCAACTACATGAGAGCAGGGCATGAGATAAACTAATCTTATATCTGCTAAGTTTCAGATGGACCTGCCACTTGTGTATTTTCTTTTTTACATTTACAGATAGGCTTAGCTGCCCTGCAACAGACTGGCGACCTGTCCAGGGTGTACCTCGCCTCTCGCCCTGAACGTTTGCTGGAGATAGGCACCAGCACCTCCCGACCCCACTAGGGACAAGGGTGTACAGAAAATGGATGGATAGAAATAGGCTTAGCCAGTGATGAAATGATATCTAATGTGCACGAAGGTCGATGAAGGAATGTTTTTTACTTAAGTGTGTCTTTCTACATGATTGAAATGCAAGGTAGACATGGAATAGTGTGGTGGGGGTGTAAGGTCAACAAGGTTTGATTAAGCTCCTCATTTACAGAAGTCAACATTGGAAACCATTGGTGAAGAAATGTGTAACAATTAGCCCAGATGATGTTGTTTCTCTACAATAAACTTTGAATGTAAGCGTACAGAAAGCACCAAGAAAGAGCATAAGGGATGGCTTCTGTCGAACTCGTAATTCCCAAAGAAATTACAATGTGATCATGACTCATTTACCACCTGCCAGCTGGCTGTCGCATCTCTTAGTGTTCTCTTCTTAGGTACAATTACAGTCATAAAAGGTTTAGGCAGTACGTCGGCCAGGAGTTTAGAGGTTGACACACCACTTACGGTTTGGTTCAGATTTGTTCGGTTTCATTCTGAAGCATAACAGTCTATATTTTTGCACCGCGTTTTAAAATGTGGAGGGAAAGGAGAGAAATGTGGGGTGACGGGTTGCCTTTGTGAGCAGCAGAAGTAGGGGGAATCAGAGTGAGGCGATCAAAAGGGGGGAAGGGAGTGATTGGTGGCACTGGAGTGCTTTGCTCTGCTGGAACAGCCTCCAATTACACCGAGGGTGTGAAACCGTCCATAACACCCCGATTAGCCTGTCTGTCATCCTGCGACGGCAGTGAACGGCTGAGCCGGCTCCGGTTGCCGCTGCGTGCGCCACTTTGCAGAAACACATTTTCTGTCAGACAAAGTGCACACCAGGGGCCATAAATCCCTGGCCCCAATCAAGGCCCGCTTCTAACAATACGGCAAAAGCCCCATCTGACCATTAGTGCTACGCCGTCCAACCTCCCACAGCAAATCCATCCCAGGCACCTACGCCCATCTCCTCAGCGAGCTCTCCTCCATTAGCTGCTCAAAACGGCATGTTTCAGAGAGAGGTGCAGGCGGCAGACACCACCAGCTGCTTATGGTAGCAGATGCCCGGGTGCAGAGGGAGAACAAATGACTTGTGCATCCTTTATAGTGCATAGGAGAGCTAAAAACAGATACGAAGGGTTTCAGTAAGAGTTCAAAGGCAAAACCCGAAAGCTGTGTAAGAAGAAAAACAAGAAAGGACGAGGAATAATAGGGCTTAGATGTCTTCAAGGAAAAGACTTTGAAAGAAGAGATGAGTCAAGGTCCAGCTGAGTACTCAAACTGCTTTTTTGTGCCAATTGGCACAAAATCTACCAATCTGTGGGTGTTGTTAAAGGAAGTACGGCACACACATTTGCAGCAGTGTCCGATACAGTATCAGCAACAAGATGAACGACGTCCGGCGGGGAACTGAGCTGCAATCAATGTCTGTGCTGTGTGCGCCTGAGGACAGACTGGTAATGCCTGGTTGATGTCCTTTCAAGAGCAAATTCCTGACCAGATCTTCAGGTCCCCAAGCAGCGGGCGTGTGTGGGTGGGCCGCAAGAGTCTAACATGACAATCAAAGTCAAACTGGGGACCGACAGCAATGGAGCTGAGCCAGGAAATGAATGCTTAAAAAGTCTTGCGTCAGCTCGGTGAATGCCTCAACAACGGTCGCACGCACCCTCCTCTCCGTGGGCATTCGACAGCACGTCTCGGCTCTCCCAGAGCTCATCACAGGGCCACTTGTGTCTGGAAGCAGATACCGCCACGCAACAGATGGAAATTGAATTCCTTTAATCGTGCCGACTCGCTGCCAGCAGATAGAAAGCCGATGACGCTGGGTGGAAAAAGAAAAAGAAAAAAAAAGGAAAAGTCTTTTGAGATTCGGTCCTGCTGGGAGACAAGCAGACCTCACCAGGCCTGGAGGGCACGCGCTAACTTAGGGCCATCTATTTTTCTCCACTTACGAGGGCCGGGAGGTGACGCTTTTACAAGCAACATTCCCATTTCTGCTGTGACATGAAAGTGCCACCTAAAACCACACGTCTGAAGAGTTTACTGAGCTTTAAAAATTAATAGCCACACTGATTTTACATGAACAGGAATAACCTTTTAATAGCGTTTGGCAACCCTTCTCTCTTTAACCGAAACTTGGAAGGACAGATGTTATGCAATGCTGATGCATCCATTTGTGTAATGAACTCAGTGGAGCAAACCACCGTGACTGGCAGTGATATCAGTTTATCAAACCATTTAAACCCCCATGTTTAAAAACTTTATTTTAGCTTTTTATGCAGCTCATTAGATGCCAGCAGCCGGATAATGAATGTCTAGTTTTCACAAGCCACGCACGGAGAAGTTGGCTGGTGAGCGGAATCGGATAATTTTTTATTTTAAAAAAAATATAATTTAATGATATGTACAGTATATATAAAAAGGTCATATGAGAGCTGGCAGATTGTACTGAGAACACCACTCTTGGCGTGGACATTAATGATGGAAAACATCTAAGTTAGCTTGTCTGTGAGAACCTTCTAGAAAGGTAAACTGTATTTTCTACAGTCATGCTAGCCGAGCTAATTGCTACATTAAGATGTCATGTGGAGCTGTTAACAACAACTGCTTTCTCTGAAACGTTGTGGGCACACTTTCGTTGCTGTGCTAGCAGTGGAGCTAATTTTTCATCTAGCACTCTAGTGGTTTTGCTAACTGAAAACATTTAGTGCACTTAGATTCCCCTAAATTAATTTTATCACATAATTTCTAAGGTGCTAATTTACCTGACTGCTTTGTAAGATGTCAGCTGAATAAAGTTTGACATCTGTGTTGACGTTTTGGTTACTGACGGTTAAGAATTCTTCAAGAGGCTGTCTTTTATATTTACGCTCTTATTTTGAAGTCTGTTTACACGACAGTTCAGTTTCCTCTCCTTACATTCTCTTTTTTTATAAGAATTTTTATTGAAAAAGAGGCAAGTATACAACAAATGAACAAATGAAGTATTTATGAACAACCAGAGGAGTCAATTAAATAAATACATGCACAGATTCACATATATGAATTCTTTTGAGAGCCTTTTTGTTGGTACTGCTTACATTAGCCACCCATGACGCAATGCAGCTGATGACATTTATTCTGTACCCAGAATGCATCTCTTAACAGCTTAAATATAATGATGTCTGGCAGAATCAGAAGAGCTAAGAACATTCAAAAACAATGAAACTGAAACCATGAGTGAAGGTCTGTTTAAAAGAATCACTTTCTAGGGTTCAGTCATGCTGACAGGTGTGCAACAACGTCTTTGGTCCATCTCTGGATATTAATTCTCCGAGGCTTTTGGAAAGTTCCAGTAAATTATTGAATGATTGAATAAGCTACCACATTACAGTGAATCAGAGCTCATTCACTCAAATATTAAACGTTTTATAATTTGAAATGATCTGGTTGCTCACTTCCAGATCGAGTCTTGCATTAAAGAAAGAAAAATGCTAAGCTAGGTTAGATCTTTTCAGATTCAGTAATTAGAAATCCGCTGCAAAAATCTGTGATTGGTGCATTGCTCCTTCTCACACAGCTGCCTCGGGCTCACTAACTCTTTCAGTTTCAACAAAGTGACTGCTATATGCAGACTTCTTGAATCTCATTTACTTCTAAATGCTGGTCTGAAACGTCAGATTGAAGTAATAAATTAATTCAGTTCACCTTAAACTGTTTGAAGTATGGAAAAGGTAACAGCAATCTTAGCAATGACAGTCAAGCCATGAATTCAAATCTACAGCTCTGTAATGAAGAATCTTTATTCCCTTTATTTCCTCCCTCCTTTCTACCAAACCTGTGAGCAGCCGGCGTACAATGCTACCAGAATATTGGATTAGGCCCGCTGCAGGACTTTTGGAAGTTAGCAATGCCAAATGCATCGCAGCTAACGTTGGGATGATGAATAGTCGGAGCAAATCAGAGGTCATATGCCCTGCAGGAGGTGTGTAATGTGAGGAATTAACCAACCTGTGCAGCAACACAATCTCACACTGCTAGAGGAGAATAATGCTAGGCTAAAAAACAAAACAAAACAGGAGCTGTAATCTTAGACTTTACAGACTTTATTTCAGGTGTAACAAAATGTCTGAAAACAAAAGAGCCAAGGTGTGGGAATTAAAGAGAGAAATCAATCCAACAAACCAAGACAGTAAAGAGAGGGAGCTTATTGTTTTACATCAAAGAGATGACTAACATGATTAATAATTGATTCAATAATAAATAATCCTTTAGTTTCTACCTTCTATTTTTTGCTTTACATATTCACGCTTCAGACCAGATTTCTACATTCACCTGAGAAAATACAAAAGGCAGTTTTCAGATCACAATTTTAGTCATCCATTTACTTATTTATTTGAAAATATTACTGCCTCCTTTAACTGCAATGTTAACTGCAATGAACCTCATTTTTTAGTTCAGCTTTACTCGCCAAACCCCAAGTTTCTGCGTTAAGCTGACGTATCAAACTAGTCAAATACCGCAAAACAGTGACATACGTCTATTTAGCACTTTTTAGCATCACACCAGTCATGTGATCAACAGTTACTACAGGCAAAATCGAGGAAGAAGTCAACTGGAAGTGGTAGGAGGATGATGGTTTGTTTTTGTTATTTTTCTAACAAAGTGCAGCTGGCTCCACCAGAGCTCTCACAGCATCAATTCATAAAATGTTTTGTGTCAATCCAACGTGTTGAATCCACAACTCTTGTGTAAAATCATACTAAATTTTCCCAAAAACACCACATATGGAGCCTCTCCCATTTTTTTTTTAATGGAAATGCTGCAAATGTGAAATTGCGATTTTTTTTTTTGAAGGGCCAGGATGTTTTTGATTGTTTATCCTCAATAAAACAAATTATTGTTCAAAAAACTATTTTTGTATTTACTTAAGTTATATTTGTCTGATATTAACATTTGTTTGCTGATTTTTTTTGTGTGTGAAAAAAATAGCAACAACATAGAAGTCCTATCTGTAGATGCCTTCATTGTAACCTAACAATGCGTTGTAGTTTCCAGCTTCATCACGGTGTGTCGAGATGATTTGTGGAATCTCCATGTGGGTTTGGACACCACCTGTCCCTTTAATGGTCCATGTGCAGCCTTGCAGCGCGGCACAGATGGATCTACAGCAGGCGTACCTGGTAATGGGAGCGGGCAGCATGGCGGGCCATCAGCATCGTGACCGTCAGCCCCCACATAACTCGCTGCTCTCATACACAGACGTCTGCCCGCTCCGGTCATCCATCAGAGAGTTTTCTTGCCAAGTCAACAGATTCTTGTGGTGGTGGGCGGCGAGGGGAGCGCCTCTCGGGTTCATTTCCAGCAGTAAAGGTGAGTGTGTGGAGGTTTTTGAAGGAGGAGGTGAACGATAGAGCTAACCTGTCCATGCAGGCATCCTGATATCTCCAGCAAGAGAAAAGTCTATTACAGTTAAGACAACAGCTATAATAGATTTCATTCAAAATTCAACCCAATAATCATAGCTTTGACTTGTGTATTATTATTTTTTTTGGCTCTAGTGGCCTTTATTTGATAGTTAATTGACAAGAAAGTGGGTAATGAGAGAAGGGGGAAGACACACAGCAAAGGTCACCAAGGCCGGGAATCGAACCTGCAACAACTGTTTTGAGGACTAAGGTCTCCATTTGTGGATTGTGCTTAACCCCTGCCCCACCACAGCACATCCACTTGTGTATTACTTATAACTGCCTATTTTAAAGTTCACACACCTAATATACCAAATTAAGCATTAATACACACATGGTGGAAAACATCTCAGCGCTACCTCAGAAGCTCACATCTGTATCTCTGCTCTTGTGGTTCAGCCAATCAGTGCCAAGGAAAATGAGTGGCGATCCTGGATTGGTTGCTCTGTAGCATGGCGCCTAGGCATTTATTGTCAAAGTTGCATTTTCTTTAGAATATTTTAGAAAAAACTTTGCGAACACGCAAATTATTCGCAAATAATTTGGAGCTACGTTCCACGAAAAAACAAACACACAAATAAGCGAATCTGCAAATACTGGCCCACTGTTTGATTTTTTGTCTTTATGGAGTTTTTCTGTGACAACTAGGAAAAAAAATTACAAATTTATGACATCCTCCAAGTCTTGGTTTACAGCTCTAATTGTATCTGAAGAATCAAATTAGAGAGACATTTAATCGCGCCATAAATAGGGTCAGAACTTTAACACGTTATTTCGATTAATTTGTTACATTGATTTTAACATATAAAATTTTTTAACTCAATTAATTGCTTTCCTTCTTTTGTTTTTTTTTTCTTACATATAAAGGTTCTGGCTGGAATTGTTGTATTTGCGCATTTCTGGTACACCCGTAAACCTGACACACAAGAGACATCCGCTAACAACAACGATGGACGACAAAAGCTGCTTCCCTTAACGCAATGACGGTTAATTATAGTTTTAAAAAAAATAATAATAATCTGATGGAACAATGGAAAAAACTGTTGATGTGTTCAAGTTGTGCTAACAGGAGTAGGTTAATGTGTTTTTTGAAGCTTTTCACTAAAGGCAGAAATTTGCACGTAGGTAAGAAGTAAGCAGACATGAAAACTGTATAATTTTCCATTCACTGCACAATTAACCTTTACGTTTTGGTCTATGTGATCATGTGTGTCCTGAACCAGCCGAGGTGTTTTTGCCTTCCTCAGGCCGATAAGGCATCTCTTCATATCCACCCAAAACGCTGCTGATCGACGCGCATTCATCTCCCGAAGCTGAGCTCAGCTCGTACCAGCCCAGACAGACTCCAACATCTTCTGTGTGACCCTGCACAGCTCTGAGCTGCCACAAGGAAAACAACTGTGTGGGAGAGCAGGAAATATAAATAGATGTGTAAGCTGCGCATCAACAGGGCCCGGCGAGGGAAGCAGAGGTGTTACCGATTCGCCCAGGATGTCTATGTGCCGCCGATGACCTTTTCAGACACGACAGGCAATGCTAACGGCTTCATCAGTCCGTCTCGCAGAAACATTTATTATCCTCTCGCTGTCTCAGAAAGCTGCGAGGCAACGTGTGGCTCGTGCAAAAGTGGAAACAGTTCCAGAGTTTTTTTCTGCGGGATATCTCTCTCTCTCTCTCTCACTTCAGCACCAGGAGCGTTTCCATCAACAGAGAGGACTACAGGTGCAGGTTCTGACCGGTTTTTAAAAAGCCTGACCTGTGCGTTCATTTATGTCTCCTACTTATCCCGTGTAGTAAATTATAGTTATTATTGCTGCAAAGTACTTTACCATCAGCAACGTAATCAAGGACGTTTATGTATTTATTTATTTTTCTCCTCTTTATATAGTGTTTTTTGTTTCTTTTTGCTTCATTCTTTCTCATTTATGAACCATGTAAATATAAACACACTCCATAACACTGAGTCAGTTTAGGATTATTTCACACATTACGGTTTGTTTCTGTGTCTGTTCACCTGACATTAATGCCTTAATTTGATTCGTTTACATCCCAAGACAAAAAATATAGCCCCCCCCCAAAAAAAGCTGATTTTCTTTTGTCCAAAAAGAAGCTAAATATAGCAACAAAGTTACTCCATTGGCGACAGAATCTGATTTTCAGCCCTTTTGCTGAGGTAGATAAAATCGACGGATTCGTGTTTAAAAATTAAGGAAAACTTGGGTGATTTATCGGTCAGCTGATTTATCGTTGCTGCCCAGGCTGCTGCGATCTAATGTGACAAAAAAATAAATAAAATAAAAATATAATATGAACTGAACTAATGAGAAACGACACGCTAAATCTCTGTGTGGCTTTCAAGCTGTACTATGGCTTATAAAAAAGCAGCTGCTATCGAGATAGAGTATGCAGCGTTGTGAGACAGCACACACACACACACACACACACACACACACACACACACACACA
>NW_006800169.1:424548-437535 GCF_000485575.1 Poecilia formosa | reverse complement strand
TTGCCATCACAGCAACATTAACATGGGTCCAACACATCAGTTCATCCCAACATGTTAAGTTTCAGCTGAATGAAGGAAATGGGGCCAGTCTATCACCTGGCTGATCTATCAGTGCTCTCTGGTAGTCACACCCATCTCACACCTCAGCATATTGTGTCCTGAAGTACCCCAATTTCATTGCTTGTTATATCTAACTGTGCAATAGCCATATTAGTTTGGTTTCCATTACAAATACAAAAAAAAACACCACAATTTTGTGGTGTTTCCATTAGATAAAAAAAGCTATTAAAATCACACTTGACTAAGTTTGTTAATGCGGTAAGTAACTCAAAAACACGCTGCACAATCATCCTCCAACTACTTCCTGTCGTCTTCTTCGTAGTTTGCGCCAGAGGAAACATCCGGTTGTTGATTGTGTGATTGTGAAATGCAAACAAAAAGGGTTTCCATTACAGTTTCACAAAATAAACCAAATTTTGATATGGCCAAAAAAACAAAAACAATAACAAAAAACCACACCACCCTAGCGGCAAAATCTTTTATCTAAAACCGAGGGTTTTCTTTAGACTGCCATGTTTCTTTTAAACAAATTTAAGTTTGAGATGTTAAGTTGCACAATGCTATGGTGAATGGAAACGCAGCTTGTGTTTGTAAATCAGTCATATAAGTGAAGCTGCAGTCTGATTGACTGAAGGCAGCGCGTCTCCGACTGTTTTTCCAAGTGTTGTTGTGACCCTTCAGAGTAAGAGCCCTGAGGCTGCAGCACCTAACCGGAATGCATCCCAGCTGTGACCGGTCACACCTGCGCTGCTCCTGCTGGAACTTGCCTGAACACTACCGGTCTGGAATCTCCTCTGTGCCAGACTCGCGTTCTCATCAAAAACAGCTCGGATGTGGTGTGAATCTCTACAAGACGCCTCGGCTGCACCCTTCACAGCCACTGCTCAGGTCTGCTGCTGCTCCTCAAAAATCCCCTCAGTAGAGGCGCTGCACAGATAATCCTGCAACGTCCCAGATCTTTTCTGGGATTGAACCCCCGTGGGATCTGGCGATGAGATTTCAGAGGGCACCGCCGGCCACTTTTTTTTTTTTTCTTTTAATCAAAGGAGAGTTTGGTAAAGGGGGCAGGGGAGGATTTGGAGTGTCCCCACAAATCCAGGTTATTACCAAGCCTGTCTCAGTAGGCAATTAATCAACTAATTGCATAATATATAATTAAATAAATTATAATTTCCGTTCTGATGGTTAATATTTTTTGAAAGGCGATTTTGTTTACAGACATCTTTTTTGTGTGTGTGGCTTCACTTGTGTGTGTGTGTGTGTGTGCTTTTATATTTGTTTTATTTATTGTCTTTGGGTTTTTTTTGTTTTCTATTTAAAATGTCTTCCAGTTGCAGTGTAGAATGCTGTGCACAAAATTAAATTGTAGTCTTGCATTATTATTTTTGTGCCATCTTCATTATTTTAGTTGAAGACGGTCTCCAAACAGCGATATTATCGTTTATCGCAATCGTTTCTGGGACAATTTATTGCCCAGCAAAATTTGTTACGGTGGTAGGCCACATTATTATTGAAATATTTTCCTCCAGCATTTCAAACATGAATCAGGAGCCGGAAAACTTCTAACGGCTTCAACATGAAGCAGAAGTAAACATGCTGCGAACTGGGCTGCATTAAACATGGCAGCCAGACTTTTCTGCAAACAAACTCACTTTTTTCTTTTATTTTGCTATTTTGGTGTAAATTGTAACTTAATCAAGTTAAATTACACTTTTCCAAAAATCAAGCTTCCACAACTGCATGCCTCTGATGACATCACATAAGGCAGCTGATCACAGTTGATTGCCTTTTCTTGGTTTTCTTGCTCACTGTATTTGCGAGTTTTTAAATTGGATTCCCTGTTCAAAGGTGTCTAATCTTCCTTCCTCCTCCACTGTGGTGTTTATTGGTGGCACATTTGGTTTATCTTGGAAGTCGGAATGGCATCACACCTGAATCAAGTGTATTCCAGTTGCAAGTGGAGAAACCGTGGGATCTGCTAATAGTTAGCTAATCACTGTAGCAGCAAACAAACTGATAGCGATGAAGGGAATGATGAAAAGACATGTCTGCAGTAGATGTTGTACAGTTGAAAAAAAAGAAAGGCCATATCTGTTAGGATTTTCAACCTCAGATGGGGAAATGTTTCATTTCTGACTGAAAATCCCACTTCTGAGCAGAAATACCATCAAACTGCATTGGATCTCTTCAGAACGCTGGAGGTGAGGGTGTTCTGGTTGCAAGTGGGATTAGATTCGTTAATCATTGTGGTGCTACAAACTACAATATATGAGCTCAAACACTGAAAGAATGCTCACATTTTTACTGCACCGTAAGTGTCACTGCTCAAGCCAATATGGTGCCCGCCATATTGGACACTAAACTTAAGGCTTTTTGGTGATAAGCTCCGACCTTCTCAGGTGGAATTCTGACTCTAGGGTCTTTCTCGATTGGAAACTCAAAAATTCCTGCTTATGAGAGCAAACACAACATCAGCTCGATTCTTTTGCCTCTTGTGATGTCATGACCCAAATACACACAAAACAGAATTTGCTGGAAGTTTTTTTTTTCTTCAGAGCACTTCTTTAAAATATATTTAGTGAAATATTACATTGGAAATCCACTTCAACAACCAGCTTTGTTTTGTTGGAAGTACAGATGCATTAGTGGTCATACCTTAAAAGTATGTTGCCTTTAAGATGGACCAAGACATCAGTGGATGTCACTTAGTATTTTCTAGTACCGATCAATAATGGAAACCACTGCGACCTGCTGTCCCTTATTCTGTACTAAACCACGGAATTGCTCCTCCCTGACTGAACGTTCAGTTCACCAATCCCTATGCCGAGTAAAAGATATTCATATCAGTCATGCAAAGTTCAGTACCTCCTGCATCAGTAAATAATGAAAGCCTGTGTGCCATTTTCTGAGGAACAAGACGAAGCATACTTGATGGATGAGGCGCAGCTCGCGTCTCTAACTGACCCACATGCACAACAATGAGGGCTCGCCCGCATCTCTCTACCCGCGCTCCTCCTCAACCCGTGCTGCGATCCCGTTTTGGGGCCGCGTTCCGTCGGGATCGCTTCAACTTACCGAGCTTTCCTCGGGACTCCTCCAGCTTCTGGATCTGGTTCTCCAGGAAGAACATGGCCACTGCGAACGCAAGCAGCGCCAACAGCTGCAACTTGGGCGGCATAATGACTCTGAGCAGCCCCATCAAATCATCCGGAGAGGGATTTGGTCACTCCATCCTCGGAAGAGACAACACCGAAACAAACAGCGGCTGCGGCAGGGGGTTTACTCAGCGGCTGGGGAGTGTGAGCATGGCCCTCTCTCTCGCTCTCTGTCTCTGTCGTTTCTCAGGAGCGTGTGTGTGGATATCTTGTAACATCTAGATCCTTCAGTCACCTCAAATGGTAGATCCCCATGCTTCATTAATTGTCCCGGGTTGTAAATCGTCTCAAAACCCAGTAGATTTGAGCAGAATGCGAACTTCTCCAGTCGGATTGGGGAACCAGACTGGTACCAGTCGGTGTTGCCAGTGTCTCCTATCACACCGAGTGTGGCTACCACCGCACTACGGACACATTACCCCTATTTGCCACCCAGACTATTGGATGTATGAGCAGTCCACCAGCCAGCAGTGGCTTTCCATTCGTCCACTATTCCTGCCTATTCAATCCGGATTGGACAGTTTCATCTGATTTACCTCAACCAGACGACAGGTGTCGCCCTCTTTTCATAATCCTCGAAATTCAATAAAGACAAGGAAGAGATTTTTAGTCGGCTTTGGTTAATGCCAACATAGAAAATATGAAAGAAATGTACAAAATAAAAGGAATAAAAAATGACATTTTTATTAAAAAAATAAAACGACATTTTTCAAGCGACAGTGTTTATTTTCTGACAATAAGCTGAAAAAAATAAAAGACAAATATATTTTTCAAACTGAGCATTACTCAGGCGAATGTAGCTTTCCCTGAGTGAAATAATAAAGGACCTTTGTAGTAGTTTTGCTAACAAAGCAGGTTGCAAAATGTCGGGAGAGGTGTACCTACTGTGGCTGTTGTCGTTGCTGCAGACGGTAAGTTTATTAACGCCGAGAGAGCCGGTGTTAGGCATAGGGAGACTCCCTACAAGCTTACAGTCGCTACCAGCCGCTTACAGTCGGCTGGTAGCGCTTACAGTCCATCGTTCAGTTCAGAGCACCGCATCCTGTTCCAGGAGTCCCTACATGACGTGGCTCTTCCAATGAACTGCTGCGAGCCAAGAGGAGAAATTGAGCTTATTCATTGAACACTGTAAATCTGGATGATGTTGTTATCAGAAATTAACTGAACAGTTCATTTACAGGTTTTTGGCGCCGATAAGCAACGTTAACATTTGACTTCCGGTGTTCCAAATTCACTCAATCTGTATAAAAGCTAAACTACAACTGAAATTTAAAATAATGTTTAGTGTTAAAGTTACATGGCACGGAGAGGGCGCTCGTAGTCTACAGTGTAGTTGTATACCGAACATTAAAGGAGATCTTTTATGAAGTGTTAACATAAACTTCGCCTTCTGTAAACTGAAAATGAAAACAAATGAGTGGAGCGCCTCAGAAGCTGACGTGTTGCTGGACACAGCTAACCAAACAAGATGACAAGAAACATAGCTTACTGTTGGGAAATCTTTTGCGATCGGAAATGTTTTCCTATCTAATGCAGTTTTATAACACCAAATACACCAAACAGTTGTTTTGTGAGTGCACTTTATTGCTTATGCAAGCTTAATTTGACCAAAATATTTACAAAGATATGCATTTGCAAGTCATTGAAGTCCGTACAAAATGTTTAATGTTCAAGGACAACAAATTCAATTTTCATGTCAAAGTAAAAAAAAAAAAAAAAGAGTTCAGGGCACGAGACTATACAGCTGAAATCAGTGCGCGCGCACAAAGTCCTGGGTTCGATTCCAGGTCTCCTGCCATTCGCTGCATGTCTTCCTCTTCTCTCCCCATCCTCCCCATCCTGTTTTCTGACTAAAGCATTGTTCAGTAAATGTAACGAGCCAAAAAAGTCTTAAAATACGTATTTCTCGTTTTCCCTCATTAAGAAGTTTTCTTGTTTAAGATTGCTTATAATAACCAAACTTATTTCTATTTGATAAATGCCAGAATAATGAGATATATATATATCTCATATATGATTCCAGGTTTTTGATGACCAGTACAAACATTGACTTTGTTTGGAGTGACCATCACCATCTTAACTAATTTGGTGATATGCTTCTGGGTTTGTTTTTTTATTCTTATTTTAAAAGGCATTGTAATCTTATTCTGTGGCATCTTGATAGTCCAGACCTACTAAAAGGAAATAAATGTGTGATTTGCAGTAGTTTATTGGCACAAATTCTCATGTCTCAGTTTGTGGTGCTGGTAAAAAGCTAGCACATTCATACTTGTATGAAAATGATCAGATCGTTACCAGGTTTAAGTAGTAAAGGGCCAATTTTCCCACCTCCCTTTGTACCCCCATTTCAAATCGACAATCACTAAGGGTGCATTCACACCAGTCCTGTTTAAAGTTCCATTTCTTTTGTCTATAAAGTCTGATTTGTTTCGATCAGGTGTGAATGTGTAATCAAGCTCTGATGTCTCCAAAAGCAGGAAGTGCAGTATAGCGCAGGGCATTCTGGGTAAATACAACCAAAACAAACATAAGTAGGATTCTAGTGCTAGCGTGAGAAGGGTTGGGGGTTAGGCTCGTGATCTTTTACCAAAGACAAAATAAATCCTGCAACCACTATGATATGATATCACTCCATTTTTATTTACATTTTATGAAGATGGAAGTCGTCTTCAGAGGTTTTAATGTTGTTTGCTTCAGTAGTCCTTGGTGCAGCGCCACCACTGGCGAGGAGGGGAACAGGTTTTTTCAATTAGTTTACAGTGCCATATGAATTTGAACCGCAGCAAATGAAAATGGAACAAATGTCACAATTTTGGTCTCCAATCGACCAGAGTCTATCAGATTATCAGGTGTGAAAAACTCTAAAGTTTATTATTAACAGCTCTTTATAGGTAAATATTGTAAAATCAAACGTCAGGGGCCATGTGTCCAAAAAGCTGGTGATTGGCCCAAACCTCATCAACAGATCTGATCATACACCGATATTTGGTAGCGATAGACAGAAATTTAAATTATTGTTGCTGAACATAATTTGAACATTTTGGAGTGGTTTGTCTAATAAATAGAATGACATATGTTGTATGTTTTTGTACCTTTGAGGTTAGCTTTAAATGGTTCTTAAAGGTGATAAAAACCATCTTAAAACTGAGTCAAACCTCTTCCTACCAGTGTCATTCTCATACAGACTGAGTCACACGAGACTGTATGATGAACATATTCAGTTCCTAATTGAATCTCCTCCTCATCTAATCTGCGTGTCCCTGCAGCTGTCTGCATACGGGGCCGAGCTGTCGTCCGAGGCCTGCAGGGAGCTGGGCTTCTCCAGTAACCTTCTGTGCAGCTCTTGCGACCTTCTGGGGGAGTTCAGCCTCACCAAGCTGCAGCCCATCTGCCGGCAGTGCTGCCAGCAGGAGGCTCAGATGGAATCACGCAAGGTAAAGCAAGGAGAGGGCTGGGGTGGGCTACACGAGAGCTTATTTAGAGAACAGAGGGAATGCCTGTAAAAATAAGAATAGTTTACAATGTCGGAGGTGCAAACTGAAGACGGAGTAAGGAATGCAGGACGTTCTGTCAGAATGCGTCAGCTTTTATTGACAGGGTCACATTCTTTAGCATTCTGCCGCTTCTAAAAGCAGCTCAGTTTGCCCTCTGTCTGTGGGTTTGTTGACACTTCGCAGCTGTACATCATCTCTGAGCCGTCTGTCATCAGCTGCGACTCCTTTGGCCATATAACTGCACAGTTTGACGTTGCGAAATTAAATTAACTTAATGGAAACATGAAACTGGTTTATTTTGCAAAAGGGAATCATTTATTTCACATCACACAAGTCACATTATCAACAACCGGATGTTGCTACTGGCACAAACCCTGAAGAAGAAGACAGGAACTAGTACGAGGATGATGTTTTTTAATGACTTATTGCGTGAACAAGCTTTTTCACATGTGATTTTCAACTGTGTTTCTTATTTCATGGAAACGCTGCAATTGTGAAATTGTGGGGGTTTTCGGCATTACTGGAATACTGACAAGATTTTGCGCACATTTGTAATGGAAACGCAGCTACTGTGAGACTCCAGCACAACAAAGCTTTACCAGCCTCTGTTAACGCCCCTGTGACAGGCTGAATCAGCAGGTTTTGCCCCGGGACCGTCTCCGTGGTGATCTCCTCTGTGATTACAGCAGGAATCAGAGCAACCCTCGCTGAGCTCTGATGGATAAACACACAGTTGACTGATGGTGGGAAAACAGCATTCTTTTTTTTCTTTTTTTTTCCTCTCTCTCTCTCTTTTGATTTAAGCAAATCCCCTGGAGCGCGTGTGTAGTATCCTAGCAACAGCACCTTCTCAGAAGTGTAGTGAACACCTCTTGATGATAACTCTATTCCAGAAAGACACTCCTCCTCCTTACGATTTGAGTAAAAACTGTCACTTGAAGAGCAATTGGCTGCCTCCTGCTGCCCCCCCTCCCTCCATCCCCCATTGTACCTGTAGAAACCACACTGCCTCTCAGCACATTTCCCCCTCAGACAGCAACAATAATGTCCCTTAGGAATCCGTTTAGTTGTTGGATTGGACATGAGTGGCGAGTCATTAGGCTCTCTGCAGAGCCCTGCTGGTTAGTGAGCAGGTAGAGTTCAGGTGGTTTGCGGCGCTGCCCCTCAGCTAACCTGACTTATCTCCGTCTTTCAGGCCTCTTTGGAGAACAATCGATGATAAAACCTGTGAGACATGCATTTCAGAGCATGGAAGCCTGCTGTGTGATGACCTTTTATGAGAAACGCCAGAATACAGACATTTTCATTCATAAATGCACATTTTTAATTCTGCCATATATATTCTGGAGACCCATCATGAAGGTTTCTCCTGGCTGTTACCGTTTTCAAGTTGTCCTTATCGGATCTCTTATAACCTTAACAGAAATGCGTCTAAGAACATGCTGTTGGTTAGTTTTGAGGCGTTTAAAGAACGCTCAAAATCACATCTTTCTACTTATATTTTGCCTGTCACTAATGAGAATCATTGATAAATGAGGTGTGACTTTAGGCTTAAACATCAAATCTTTTTCACCCCCTATATTAAATCTGATTTCTGATTTGAACTGATTTTTTTCCCTCCCTTTCTTTTCATATCATGTAAAATCAGCTTTTTTTTTTACCCCTTAAATACATATTGTTGTGCTCTTGGAGTCTGTGGCAGAGCAGGAAAGCTGAATTCAGTCTCTCCCAGTTCTGCGTTTATATGTTTATATGCCATCTAGGTTATATTTTTCAAACTGTTGAATTTTCTCTTTTCCTTGTTACATTTTTTGAACAGTTTCCATCACAGTATTTGTTGTGGAACTTTTAAACAACTTTATGGACTTGTAGTTAGTTGGTTTTGTGAATCTATTTTTATTTCTGTAGTCCAAATTCAGTGATGCCAAAACTACAAGTGGACAAGTCAAAATGTTCTGTTGTGTGTGTTAACACACACAACTCCTTCCACCGTCTCCCAGCATCAGGAGACATTACAAAAATAGTCCCTGATGGATTGATGGTCATTTCTTTCTGTCTATGGAAACACAGACACAGGAACCTATGAAATGAAAGTAGTACATTAGTGAAAATATATCTTAATTTTTCTAAGAATTAAATCTCCATTAAAAAGCCAATTTGATTGACTTAATAAATGTATTGCCTAATTTATAGTATGGGCAATAAAAGTATGGATCATTTTGATTGGCTCATCTTATCTATATATTTAATCAAAACCAACACTATGTATGTGAAGAAGTGAATGACATGCCACTGAGCGCGTTACCTTTTCTGACTAACTGGTGTTGGTTGTTGAAAAGCTCATCTTCATCTTCGTCATCCATCAGCCCTGCTGCATATTCACAGGCTCGCTGGTTAATGACCTTGGAGAAGATGCCACGGCTTATTTATGGCTCTGCTCCTCCACACTAGGCTCCGCCCCGCCAGCAGAGCCTCATGCACGCCTCCTTATTTTTTTATTTTTTTATTTCCCCCTGCAGCTCTACGCTGGAGCGATCCTGGAGGTGTGTGGATGAAAACTGGGGAGGTTCCCTCAAGTCCAGGGTAAGTTCTGGAAAGAGAAGTTGAATGTTCATCTGTTTAGTTACCTCAGCTGTTTCTGCTGCATTCTCAGGATGTCTGTCCGTCCGTCCACATGACCTCTGCCTGTGCTTTTTCCCCTCAGCTTTTGTCAGGAGCGAGATGCCCAAGATGTTTAAAGGTCTTCAGATCAAGGTAGCGCTGATGAGTTATGTTCTTCCTGTTGTGTAGGGCTGCAACTAACAATTATTTTAGTGATTGATTATTCAGTTGATGGTTGATTAATCGGATTGAAAAATGGCCCATTCTACAGATTCCATTTAAACACTTTTTAAATATTAAAAATACATTCAAAAATGCAAACAAACAAATAATTCAATTTCTTTTTTAAATAAAAATATTTTATTGCCTAAAATGAAACTATGTAACATTCCTTTAGTTAGACTGGGTGAAGATAAAACCGTTCCACTGGAGGAGTTTTGGCTGAAACATTTTTACAGACTGAGGAATTTTATCTTGTATATATTTTTTGTACCGTTTTGGCTTCACTGCTCTGAATATGCTATTTTTACACACCAAATTGCGTTTTTTATATCTGTATTCTCCAGTTAAGATTAATCGATTATTAAATTAGTTGGTGATTACTTCAATAATTGATTAATCGCGACTGATCCGCTCGTTTTTAGCCCTATTTTTGTGTTCGCTGTTCCTTATCATTTTCTATCATCTATTTCTACCAAACGTTTATGTGCGTTTCTAACATGGCTTCCGTCTTCTGTCTCCCGTTTCCATGGCGCAGTACGTCAGAGGCTCCGATCCCATCCTAAAGCTCCTGGACGATAACGGGAACATCGCTGAAGAGCTCAGCATCACCAAGTGGAACACAGACAGCGTTGAAGAGTTTCTGAGTGAGAAGTTAGACCGAATATAGGCACACACAAAAAAAAAAATCCTTTTTTTTTATATGTATAGAACTTAAATGGTCCTTTAAATTACAAAAAAAATTAACTTTATTTTGGGCAAGCGGGCAAAAATGTTGCTTTTTGTTTCATTGGATTTCTGTCACTGTTTAGCTGTTTGTATACAACCTGGGCTTGACAGCTGTTCAAATCATTGATCTATGACTGTTTTTGTATCTGATTATAATCAGTGTGTCTGTGTGGATCTCACCAGATGACTCGACTAAAACCCTAAAACACATTCATAAAATCAATTTCACAAAGGAATCATCTTTTGCTAAGATAAACGTTCCTCTTTTTGTCTGTCGGATATTGTTGTGAGATGATTATTTTTATGACACTTACCATTGTGACCAGCAGTAAATGCAGTAAGAGAGAGTGAATCCCCTTTCCTCAGCGAACGCACCCGGCTTTGCCGAGACACACGTCAGTGAAGAGCTCACAGTAAACCGGTTGTGGGATGTGAGCTCTGATGGAAATCTGTGTGTTTCTGCAGCGGCTGCTTTTGAAGAGGAACTGGTTTTCTTTGCGGGGTTTGTTTATGAGCTGGATGATGGGATAAATATGCAACAATAAACAGAATATCTTCAATTTCTTCTTTAAGGTGTTTTTTTTTTCCTCTGATGCCAACAAACGGCATCAGATGGTTCCTGGACAGAACTGTCTATTTTAGATGATCTGCTGACATCTAGTGGTCTTGTATATAACCTGTTGGATGTTCATACAGGTCCTTCTCAAAAAATTGGCATATTGTGATGAAGTTCATTATTTTCCATAATGTAATAATAAAAATTAAACTGTCATATATTTTAGATTCATTGCACACCAACTGAAATATTCCAGGTCTCTTATTGTTTTAATACTGATGATTTTGGCATACAGCTCATGAAAACCCAAAAGTCCTATCTCAAAAAATTAGCATATTTCATTTAACCAATAAAAGAAAAGTGTTTTAATACCAAAAAAGTTAACCTTCAAATAATTATGTTCAGTTATGCTCTCGATACTTGGTCAGGAATCCTTTTGCAGAAATGACTGCTTCAATGCAGCGTGACATGGAGGCAATCAGCCTGTGGCACTGCTGAGGTGTTATGGAGCCCAGGATGCTCTGATAGCGGCCTTAAGCTCATCCAGAGTGTTGGGTCTTGCATCTCTCAACTTTCTCTTCACAATATCCCACAGATTCTCTATGGGGTTCAGGTCAGGAGAGTTGGCAGGCCAATTGAGCACAGTAACACCATGGTCAGTAAACCAGTGGTTTTGGCACTGTGAGCAGGTGCCAAGTTGTGCTGAAAAATGAAATCTTCATCTCCATAAAGCTTTTCAGCAGATGGAAGCATGAAGTGCTCCAAAATCTCCTGATAGCTGCTGCATTGACCTTTCCCTCGATAAAACACAGTGGACCAACACCAGCAGCTGACATGGCACCCAGACCATCACTGACTGTGGGTACTTGACACTGGACTTCTGGCATTTTGGCATTTCCTTCTCCCCAGTCTTCCTCCAGACTCTGGCACCTTGATTTCCAAATGACATGCAAAATTTGCTTTCTTCTGAATAAAGTACTTTGGACCACTGAGCAACAGTCCAATGCTGCTTCTCTGTAGCCCAGGTCAGGCACTTCTGCTGCTGTTTCTGGTTCAAAAGTGGCTTGACCTGGGGAATGTGGCCCCTGTAGCCCATTTCCTGCACACGCCTGTGCACAGTGGCTCTGGATGTTTCTACTCCACACTCAGTCCACTGCTTCTGCAGGTCCCCCAAGGTCTGGATTCGGCCCTTCTCCACAATCTTCCTCAGGGTCCGGTCACCTCTTCTCGTTGTGCAGTGTTTTCTGCCACACTTTTTCCTTTCCACTGAGGTGCCTTGATGCAGCACTCTGGGAACAGCCGATTCGTTCAGAAATTTCTTTCTGTGTCTCACCCTCTTGCTTGAGGGTGTCAATGATGGCCTTCTGGACAGCAGTCAGGTCAGCAGTCTTACCCATGATTGCGGTTTTGAGTAAAGAACCAGGCTGGGAGTTTTTAAAAGCCTCAGGAATCTTTTGCAGTTGTTTAGTTACTTTGTTGATTCAGATGATGAGGTTTATTGCTCGTTCAGAGAACCTTTTCATGATATGCTAATTTTTTGAGACAGGAATTTTGGGTTTTCATGAACTGTATGTCAAAATCATCAGTATTAAAACAATAAAAGACCTGGAATATTTCATTTGGTGTGCAATGAATCTAAAATATATGACAGTTTAATTGTTATCATTACATTATGGAAAATAATGAACTATCACAATATACTAATTTTTTTGAGAAGGACCTGTATATCTACATTCATCTACATAATCTATGATGAAAATAGATTATCTGTTTTAAGTTTTAGGAACTTTGAGTCAAAATTTTGAATAAATTATCCCTAAATTTAACAGCAAGTGCTTATAATCTCCCAAATGATGCTGTTTAACACAATTCAAAATCAATAATACTTTATTTACCCCAAAGGAGAATTAAATCATTAAAGTATATTTACAGGGCCATTGTGGATTGCGATGCTTTGGGCAGAAAGACTCCAGTAGCAGTCAGTATTTCAGCAAATTTGCCGGTGCCTCTGACTGAAGATGATGTTGTGCGTCATTACATGCTGATGACTAAATTTCCGTGCAGCAGAGGTGATAATACATATAACATCAGTCTAGCTACCTGCTACCTGCAAGGATTTGACACTTTGAAGATTTACCATGCTGAAAAATGACCTGAAGTTTAAAGGGGCAGG
>NW_006800169.1:370907-421808 GCF_000485575.1 Poecilia formosa | reverse complement strand
CCTGGATTTGGAGCCACACACAAAATTAAAGTGAAATGTTCCCTTTATTTTTTTTTAGCAGTATATATCAGACAAACTGAGTCTCTTCATGTTTTTTTAAAAAGTCTTCTCTTAAAGTTTATCTTTTCTCACTGACTTTGAACTTGAAGTTTCGATTTTTACAGTTATTGTTATTGAATTTACTCTTAGTATTTATTTATGGGTGTGGTGTACAACACTTCGGTCAACTGTGTTGTTTTTAGAGTGTTTTATAAATTAAGCTGGAATGTGAAAGGAATGATGCCCATAAATAAAACGAATAGCTGAGAACTGCCTTCAGAAGAAGCCAAACTTAATTTATTTATGTTTGTTTGACATGACAACTTCTTAAGCTTATATTTACTTGGATAAACTTAACAAATTAACTACGTTTTTTAAAAGCTAGATCGCCGTTTTCTATTCTCAGTGTAAATAGACTACCAACACATGGGTGTCCACATAAATTGACATGTTAAGCAATGAAAGCATCGATCAGAGAAGCAACCACACTGTAAATGCCGCCTTCGAGACACAGCTCCTCCTTCACTCCTTCAGACTAGCCAGCATTAATTAGCAAATACCTGGGGGATCTGCTGAACTCAATGTAAAAGCTATTTATCAGTGCAACTGGTAAAAACGTTGTTAAAGAACTAGTGTGTTTCTTTTTTTTTTTTTTATCAGAGCAGAAAGAACAGCAGGAACCAGTAGAAAGATGGATCTGTGTTTATTGCTTCCATCCCCAATCTGGATAAATAATCCAGATATAATAATAATTTTTCTTAAAAGTCTGAATGTGCAAAGCTGAGCAAGACGTTGAAAAGATGTGGAGCTACAGTTGAAGATTAATGCACACCATATGTTTCAGATTTTTAATCGCAAAATATTTTGAAAACCACAAAATTATGCAAGACTTTTGATTCTCTGTCACATTAAATTCGAATGAAAATCCCCACAGTATGTAGTTGTAGACTGACAACTACATACTGTGTTGTCCTCAATAAAACATAAAATATTTGAAAATCAGACACCAGACAACGTGAATCACAGTAACGTCATCAGCCGGTGTAACGCTGAACTGATGCGGTGAAGCTACCAGTAGCAGGACAGCGGAGCTGCGCCAATAAGCTACAAACACTGAAGAGAAGGAGAGCTGCCATCAATACAGTTCTAGCCAAGCATGGTTTAATGTTACACAATACAGTTTTAGCAAGTTGCTCAAAGTCTAAACTGGTATTGTTGTGCATTTAAGGTGCAAAGTTTACCTTCGACCAAACGGCCCCCAGAGGAATCCCAGCGCCCCCCTTTTGTAAAAATTTCCGCCAGCGCCCCCTGCCGTCCTCTGAACGCCCCCCGGGGGGCGGTAGCGCCCACGTTGAGAACCGCTAATCTAAAGCAATCCAGGCCTCTTCAAGGGCAAAATAACCTGACATAAAAGATCCAGTGGAGCACAATAGACTGGAGGTGGGGATGATAAGATNCATTGTATTGTAACCTAGTTATAATGGATTGTATTAACAAACTGATGTCATTTTAATCACATTCATTTGTACAGATTCAGGTCTGTACTAAACTGGACAATTCTAACACCTGTAAAGGTTTTCGTGTAAATCATTTCATTATAACAGTCTACATGTTCATGGTGGGTGATGCTCCATGTTTTCTAACTAGTTCTTCTTCCAGGATCGTCCTGCGTTTAGCTCCATCAAATTTCCAATGGACCATCAGAGAGTTTCATGTTCAGACTGTTCCTGCGAGCCGACTCAAGGTTTGTTCATCTAACAAAATGCTCCCTGGTGCTGAAATGTGTAATGTGGCTTTATTTTCCCAATGAGGTGAATTTATGCAGCTGTGCCATCAGGATTGACATAACCCAGTTCAGAACCTGAATCTGAATATGTGTAATAATGATGACCCAGTTTGCTTTGGCTGATTTAAGTGCAAAGACACAGTTGGTGGATCAGGAGGTCCTGCAGCAGGATGTATTAAATAATTACTTTAAGCAAAATCATAGTTGAACCACTACATGTGTTCCTCAAAAATAAATATTCCTTTTTTAAATGTATACTTTCTTATGCTGATCAAACATTTTAGGAATTTCTAATTATTAACCCATGCCAGTCTTTTATTTTGGGTTAATGTAAAATGCCTACATTCTTCTGGCCACTGGACCCGTTTTCATCTTTCCACCACACACAGTAAGCAGGATGGTAAGAGTAAAGACGTCTCCATAACAACCATTAGCTGTTGACATGCCAGCTAGTTGATGCTAGGATAAAAACCTCTTTCTGTCCTACCGTCACAAATGTAAATCCAGTAGGTTGAGTGAAGAGAAGACCATAAGAGCGAACCAGGAATAAAGATGATCAAAGATTATCTCTTTATGTTCCAATCTTGTGAAATGTTTATAGGAAAAGACTAAATAGGGTAACATTCACAAAAGGGGGTTGACTGAAGTAGGCTACAACTTCTAATGTTGCCACCAACGATTTAGTTGAAAAAATAAAAATTGTTTTGAATCTGTCAGTCCTTCTGCATTAGAAGTTTGTTTTTAGGGGTTTTATAAAGTTACCAGGGAAACCAGTAAATATGGCCGACACTGTAAATGCATCACTTAGCGGTGAGAATAAATCACCGAGGTTTACATGTGAGGGATCATTATCACATTCCACCTGTGAAACCAACACAGCTCCTGTTTTCCCTCCTCACTTTTAGTCAACAGCTAAGAAGGAGTTTCCAGTTCTTCTCCTGTTGTCAACCATCGCCTGATCTCCTCCCCACACAGCAACAGATCTCACTCAGCTTTCATCTGTTGGCGTAGTCAGATGTCCGTCTCAGCTCTCGTTCTGTGATATGGTTGTCAGAAAGATACAGAACTGAGGCTGATCAAAGTTATTTTTGTGACTGCGGTAAGAAAGACTATCTAAATAATCCTGATTAACAAATTATTGAAATAATCAATTAATGTAGTAGTCAAATAATAGTTAATTGAAAACACACTCATAAGCAATAATTAAGGTGAAACTGTACAAAAATGTACATCTTGGAATTAAGACAAATATTAAACATGCTCTTTCCATCTCCACAAGTGACATAATTTTAATTTCACCTGGCTGAATTATTTCCTTATTTGCATTTTATAGTTTTTCAATACTGCATAAAAATAGGTTCAGAGGTTAAAATGAACAATCAGCTAAATATGCCAATTTTTTTAATCCAATTTATCGATTAATTATATCACTAAAATAATCATTAGCTGCACCTTTATCACATAGAATATTGAATGTATATATTTGTATTCTCTTTAAGCTCCAAACAAACATGCTCTATCTACACAGAGTGTGGTCAGGTTTATTTTTCCAAAGATGACCGGAACAGTTTTATTTACAGAGAATGAATCACACAATAGACTCTGTTTATTAACGAGGAAACTGCTTAATTGGCTGCATTTTGGGGGGGATGTGCGCAAATGCATAACTTTCATTAGTATAAATAGAGAAAATTGTTCATGGTTTTCTTCATCTTCACAGTTTTGAGCATTGACTGTTTTGTGTTGTTTTATTACATGAAGTAGCCTCTCTCTCTTTAAATAGACTAAAGTTCATTTTAAACGCTACTCTCTTTAAATGGCACCAGATTGATAGATTTTCAGCTCCACAGATCATCTAAATATACGTAGACTGTTTTATTCGCTCGTCAAACAATGAAGCATCGCGTTCAGGTGAGAAACAGAAAAAAATGTCAGATTTACGAAAGTCGTTCAGGACAGTGTTTTTCTTCCCTTCTTGGTTTTAAAGCAACATCATGAAAGTGATTACATTGTCTTAGTGCATTTTTAAGTAATAAAAAAGAGATATGTTCTCACACATTAAATAAAACCTTCAGTTGGTTTTATTTTGTTTCTGCAAAAGCTTGGAGTTGTAAGATTTTACTCCTCCGTTCTCCTTTGTACACTTTTCCAGCCACATTTGTTGATTCTTCCTCTAGAGGAATATTTGATAGATTTTTGTTTTCCAGTCTGTCACATGCTGGGGGAGTTTGATGGCGCGTATGATGAGTCCACGGCGTCCTTGCTCATCCCTCCTGGCAGCAGGATGTAGGCCACCTGAGGGTGCAGGGAGGCTGCGGGCCAGGCGCTGCAGCTGCAGGGAACCACGTACCCGGCTGGGCTGGACGGAGGCGGGTGCTGTCCGGGGCTCGCCAGCCCCCCGAACCCTCCGCCCTGGTAGCCGAAGGCGTGCGCGCTGTAGGGCAGCGCGTGCGACATCTCCGCAATCCGCTGGACAGCTCCGGTGCTGAACTGCGTGACAGGCTCACAGAGCGAGAATGAAGAGGGGGAGGAGGAAGAGGGAGAGAGCAGAGTTCTGGGTTTGTCCCCGGAAACGATCAAAGAGTCCAGGTTAACCCCTTTCAGGTGTTCCGCTGCGTCGCCGAGTAAAGACGGCAGCGGGAAAACCAAACGGTCCCTCTTCAGGGGGCTCCGGGGTTTGCGCCGGGGTCGGTACTTGTAGTCCGGATGCTCTTTCATGTGCTGAGCCCGCAGCCGCTTCGCCTCGTCGATGTACGGCCGCTTCTCCGGGTCAGAGAGCCGCTTCCACTCCGCGCCCAGCCGCTTGCTGATTTCAGAGTTGTGCATCTTGGGGTTCTCCCGGGCCATTCGCCTCCTCTGCCCTCTGGACCAAACCATGAAGGCGTTCATGGGTCTCTTAATGTGATCCACAGGTTTTGCCATTTTTACGGGTTGATGTTATAAATGTAAAGGGAATCAAGTCACCCCTCGGAAAAGCTCATGCTCCTTTCGTGCGTAAAAGCAAAAGCTGCTGAGGGGGGAAAAGTCCAGAAGCTGGCTTAGTTTCGGAGGATTCGGGGAACAAAAAGTCCAAACTGACTGGAGAAAAACTTGAACAGTGAAGCCGAAAGACTGAGCGAGTGAATGAATGGGGACCACGCGGGACCGAGTGAGCTTGTTGTGGATGACGCAGAGCATGTCATCCACTCATCACCACGCGCGCTCTGACAAGGTGGGGGGTAATGGGCACAGTGGGGATTAAAGAGGCCATATAATCCTTTAAGACAAAATAGGAGTGTAACTACAACTTTTTTTCCCCACTTTTTCTCACATTGTCCAGAAACTTTGCTGGATTTTACTGGGATTTTGTGTGATGACCAAAACAAAACAGCCAATACTTGGGAGGGAAAAATCCCACGAGAGACAGTTTTTAACATTTTTTCCGAATGCATGTGTTTCTATGCAGCCTCCTTTACTCTGATACCCCAAAACTGTGGAATGGTTTACCTTTATACACTGCTCAAAAAAATAAAGGGAACACTCAAATAACACATCCTAGATCTCAATGAATGAAATATTCTCATTGAATACTTTGTTCTGTACAAAGTTGAATGTGCTGACAACAAAATCACACAAAAATCATCAATGGAAATCAAATGTATTAACCAATGGAGGCCTGGATTTGGAGCCACACACAAAATTAAAGTGAAATGTTCCCTTTATTTTTTTTTAGCAGTATATATCAGACAAACTGAGTCTCTTCATGTTTTTTTAAAAAGTCTTCTCTTAAAGTTTATCTTTTCTCACTGACTTTGAACTTGAAGTTTCAATTTTTACAGTTATTGTTATTGAATTTACTCTTAGTATTTATTTATGGGTGTGGTGTACAACACTTCGGTCAACTGTGTTGTTTTTAGAGTGTTTTATAAATTAAGCTGGAATGTGAAAGGAATGATGCCCATAAATAAAACGAATAGCTGAGAACTGCCTTCAGAAGAAGCCAAACTTAATTTATTTATGTTTGTTTGACATGACAACTTCTTAAGCTTATATTTACTTGGATAAACTTAACAAATTAACTACGTTTTTTAAAAGCTAGATCGCCGTTTTCTATTCTCAGTGTAAATAGACTACCAACACATGGGTGTCCACATATATTGACATGTTAAGCAATGAAAGCATCGATCAGAGAAGCAACCACACTGTAAATGCCGCCTCCGAGACACAGCTCCTCCTTCACTCCTTCAGACTAGCCAGCATTAATTAGCAAATACCTGGGGGATCTGCTGAACTCAATGTAAAAGCTATTTATCAGTGCAACTGGTAAAAACGTTGTTAAAGAACTAGTGTTTTTCTTTGTTTTATCAGAGCAGAAAAAGCAACAGGAACCAGTAGAAAGATGGATCTGTGTTTATTGCTTCCATCCCCAATCTGGATAAATAATCCAGATATAATAATAATTTTTCTTAAAAGTCTGAATGTGCAAAGCTGAGCAAGACGTTGAAAAGATGTGGAGCTACAGTTGAAGATTAATGCACACCATATGTTTCAGATTTTTAATCGCAAAATATTTTGAAAACCACAAAATTATGCAAGACTTTTGATTCTCTGTCACATTAAATTCGAATGAAAATCCCCACAGTATGTAGTTGTAGACTGACAACTACATACTGTGTTGTCCTCAATAAAACATAAAATATTTGAAAATCAGACACCAGACAACGTGAATCACAGTAACGTCATCAGCCGGTGTAACGCTGAACTGATGCGGTGAAGCTACCAGTAGCAGGACAGCGGAGCTGCGCCAATAAGCTACAAACACTGAAGAGAAGGAGAGCTGCCATCAATACAGTTCTAGCCAAGCATGTTTTAATGTTACACAATACAGTTTTAGCAAGTTGCTCAAAGTCTAAACTGGTATTGTTGTGCATTTAAGGTGCAAAGTTTACCTTCGACCAAACGGCCCCCAGAGGAATCCCAGCGCCCCCCTTTTGTAAAAATTTCCGCCAGCGCCCCCTGCCGTCCTCTGAACGCCCCCCGGGGGGCGGTAGCGCCCACGTTGAGAACCGCTAATCTAAAGCAATCCAGGCCTCTTCAAGGGCAAAATAACCTGACATAAAAGATCCAGTGGAGCACAATAGACTGGAGGTGGGGATGATAAGATGTTTTTCTCTCCCTGTCCAGCGGCTGGGAGGACAGCCGGGCTCAGGCAGCTGATCTGCCTCCTTGCAGCTGCTGTTATCTGCTTTGCTGTGGCTGCAGGCAGGCAGGCCTCCACATGGGAGGCGCAGAGACAGTCACCCTGCAGAAGAACAGCAGCTGGAGGACGACAAAGTGTGAAGAAATGATCCGCTTCTTTTCGCTCTCCACAAAGGCTTTGGTTGTTTTAAGTGGAAAAATTGTCTTGTGTTGTTTTGTACCTATAAGTGTTTAGAGGGACTTCTAAGAAAGGGCAGCGTTTCAACTCCAAAGAGATGAGGTTGGTGGGGGAGTGGGGGGGAGATAAAGGAGGGGGGAGAGAAAGCGCCTGCAGCTCAAAATGGCGGCCATAATCCGGTTATCCTCTAGGCTCTAAAGATACTGGTCCTCTCTTTAGGAGACTATCTTTTCTTCTTATGTCAAAACTGTCCTCTATGCACTCAGGTGGATTAGGGAGTCACAGTGTAGAAAGAGGCTGGCAGGTAGCGAAAGACCCAGGAGTGAAAAAGCAAATAAAGGACGAGACAGAGAGACAGGCTGCACATTTCAGACAAGGGGCATCCGAGAAAAAAAAAACAAAAAATGGAATCTAACAAAATAAATCAGCTCCGATAAGTAATAGAACAGCTTCTTTATTTCCTCCAACAATTCCCAGTCACTTCCCCATCTTCAACGATTTGTCATAAATCTTTTTGATTTGTCTTTCTAGTTTAGTGTTCCCAACAAGCAGGAACCTCTCTAATGGGTTTCCTGATTCTCCATCAGCCTTTACCAGTCAAAGGTCGTCTGGATTCTAGAAATATCATCTTCAAAGTATTTTAGAGTCCAATGTATAGAATGTGATCGTGATCCTGAAAAAGCTGTGGAGCAGTAGAAGCATCACAAAAACTGGAGGTTTTTCCCAAAGTAATGAGAAGATAAGACAGAAACTGTTCAGGGACAAGCGATTATTTCTATGGCGTTCTGGTTAGGCAACTAAAATCTGCTGCATTCTTCTCGTGTTTGGACTAAAAAAGTGAGGCTAAACCACAGACATGTCTTTAAAAGCACTAACCTTTGTCCACAATTCCAAAAGTTGACACAACGACATTATCATCTGTTATGAAAAGAACCCTATAGAGTAAAACACGGTGGAAGCAGGATCATGACCTTGGATCTTTTTTCAGATGGAACAGGGTTTTTGTTAAAGGGGCAGTATTATGTATTTTCTAGGCACATGGTACCATATTAAAGCACAGTCAAGAACTATGTAACCTTCAGTAATAAAAATACCATATATGTCAACTATAATTAAAAATAAATTTCACTTTGTAACAACACTTTGAAATTGGACCTCTGTCTGTTTAAGAAACTCCTGCTCTTTCTGAAACTCCACCTTCAGGAAGTCATCACAGCATGGCTCCTCTATTAACCCTTTATCAACGTTTTTACCAGCACTTCACTGAGAAGTAGCTCCAATAATGAGCTGAGCAGATGCGCAGCTCCACCAAATGTTTGCTAAGTGCTGCTGGCTAGTCTGAAGGAGCAGAGTGGGGGAATTGTGGGGAAAGCCTCAAAAAAGTGGATTTTACATAATATCCTGAATATATTATTGATAAATCTAAAATATAGTGAGGACAACGGTCTCAATAAGCTGAAGCAATGTTGGAATGAAGAGTGTGTCAAATTCCCTGCTGATGAAGTATTGCTTTCCATGCAATGCTTTTAAAATTTTTGGTTTAGGCATTTTTAAAATAAATAATGATCATGTTGTGTGCTTTTGTAAACTTAAAGTTACATTTAGATTATTTCACAACCTGGCAGAGCAGTGATTGTTTATTAAAACTTTTGTATTTTTTATTTTTGTAATAATAAAGTACTCTGAACTAACAATTATTGTCAATTTGTTGCTTTTTTTAGGAGAATCCTTCAGTCTGCACTGAAGCTCAGCTGATGAACGCTGGCTAAAGCATTTCTGTTAGATTTAGAAAAGTTCAGATGTGCTTCCACTCAAAAATTCTGTCACTTCAGCTCCAAGTAAAAACTTTAAAGTCTAAAAAAAACATTTGAGTTTAACGCGGGCTTCTGACACCTCTGAGTAGTCCATTAGGATACATTTCAGGGGGAAAATCCCCCGAAGATTTCCAACGCTCTGCGAAGGATTTCACTAAATCTTGTGCTTATACTCATGATACTTAGGAAAAGTAAAGCGCTTTTTAATAGCTTTCCTACTGACACATTGATGGAGGAATACGGTTTGGCTTCGTGGCTGAGAGCTTCAATCCCAGTTTGAGGGTGGGGCCACCGCTTGATATTAACACACTCCCTCCAACATGCAAGGATAAACCTGGGGGCCACATTACTGCGATGGCCCCTTTAAGCCACCGTGTAATACAACCGAGTCAGCAATCAATGAGATGCATTTTTACAACCGGGCATTTGTCAGTGACTCAGTGCCACACAAGAAAGAGATTTAAAACATCCTGCAGGAAATGAAAGTGCTGCTTGGAAAGTGAAAGGTGGCGTCTGAGCAGGCAGCTGCTTATTTCTAAAAGGACATTTTGGTTATGATAGGAGAATGAAAGTAAATATTATTTTCAACAAAATAGTGGTGACAAGCCTTTTTCAAACACATTCGTTTGACTAATTATCCAGTTTTGCAAAGTAGGTTTTAAATAGAAATATAATTCCTCCTTCTTGCACACAAAGGCCAACGTGTTTTATGAAAGGGACAGTGTTATGTAAAATTGACTTTTTGAGATTTACATCATGTACATTATTCCCTGATCAAAAACATACCTGGAGTGTTGCCTTGATTTTTTTATCATGCATGTTTGAGAAATCCTTAAATGGTAACTGTTCAGATGTGAACCTAGCCCCACCTTCAAGGACGAAGCTCCTCCACGGAGCTGCAGCTTCCAAGCTTCCCAGCTTCCACCTCACAGAGAGTAGGCCACATTCAGCTCCTTCAGACTAGTCAGCATCAATTAGTAAACACTTGGTAAAACTGTGCATCTGAGCTCATTATAACAACGCTGGTAAAAACATTGTCAAAGGGTTAATAGATGAGCCATGCTGTGATGACTTCCTGAAGGCGGAGTTTCAGAAAGTCCAGAAGTTTTTAAAGAGACAGAGGACCAATTTCAAGATGTTACATTGCACAAGTCAAATTTATTTTAAGTTATACTTGATATATTTAGCATTTTCATAACAACTGTAGGTGACATAGTTACTTGGTTGTGCTATAAAATGGCACCATGTACCAGGAAAACACATAATACAGCCCTATTAAGATTTTAGGCAACAATAAGTTTGGCTATGAAGCAATTATTAACAAAACTACTAATTTAGATCAAAATCATCAAGTTGGGACACCACCTGACTATCAGGAAATCATATGCAAATAGTTTTCAGTGTCTGTTATTGCTTATGAATACCAGCCTGCTAAGGCCTTACCAGCCCAGGATCCTGGGTTGTTTTAATTTTTTTTTCAAGCCTCTATTTATTGTCTTTCATTCTTTTTTTAATTATGATATTAAATTAGTCTTGTTTTAATTGATTTATTTTTTCTTTGTTAAGAGAAAACAGCAAAAACACTGTGCTGTAAAAATGAAGGGAAACATCATAGAGAGACTGCCTTCTCTCTCTTTGGAGAACAGGATTAGAGCATCAGTGTAAAACACAGGAATTAACAGCAATTTCTTCTCCTATATAACTAGGGTGGATAAAGGAAAGATGAACTCAAAAATATATAGAAACTCATACGTATCACAATGCTTCACTACAACTAGTGAAGCATTGCGCCAGTAAGAAGCTTATGGAAAAAAAATAGGAAGACAGTGGGTCCTGTGAAGATGATGTTGCACCGTAGCAGAAGGAGAAAGGGAGCAGTATTTACCAAGACAGCGGACTGTCCTGAACTCTTTTTATAGTTCAGGACTGAGCCAGGATGGAGGGGGCCTGGGGTTAGAGACGCTGTCACAACAGCAAGCTCAGATAAGCTCCCAGAGAGGAGACAGAAAAGCATCAAGTGAGCATATTTTTTAAGTCCCCTCATGCACTTCCTGAGCAACTAGATAAAGATTTTGTACAAATAGTCTCAGGAAGACATATTAGTCTCATTTGACATCTTGAAAAATCATTGGAATCATGGGAAATCATTTGCTGTTACATGATATGCAGAGGGAGAAAGAAGTGTCAAAGACTCAAAACTGCTACTCAAGTGTAACATTTCTTTTCTTGAAAGCAGAAACATCTTTCTCTTGAGCTTAAATGTATCGAAGCATTGTATAACCAGGTAATGACATCCTGCCTCATTCTGGTACCAAAGAAAACTCCCACATCAGTCATCAACGGGTAAAGATCTTTATAGAGTTTGAGTTGAACACTGCTTCAACAAACCCACTGTCATCTGGACAAAACAGGCAGCACTGAGAGGATCCTATTTTAGTTCCAGTGTATTTAACACAATTCAGCCTGATCTGATTTGTCAGAAGCTCCAAAAAACAAAGGTGAAGGCCTCAACAGTCACTTTGAGATGACTACCTCACAAATAGACCACAGTTTATCAGGTAATAACTCTGAAAAAACTTTGATAAAATAAGTAACAATATTTTGTTTCACTTTGGCATTAGCAATGTATTTTGAATAGAATTGAGCTGAACTAAAAAGAAAACAAATTAAACTCTTTAAGTAAGCCATTATCCGTACCACAATTAGTTCATCCAACGAACAGAAACACCAAATAGTAGTTCCATCAGAGTCCACAAGAGGTCAGGATAAACTCAATTCTACAGAAGGCAAACATACCCCTTTTGCGTTTCATCGTTAAGATCCGTGCAGTCATTTTTCAATTCTAATTTTATATTCAAAAACGAAGTAAAACGTTATTTTATCAAGTATTCTCCGTGTACACTAGCAGATATATTTTACTTATAAAAAAAAGACAAACACAGAAAAACAGGGCTCGTCCGGGATTTGAACCCGGGACCTCTCGCACCCAAAGCGAGAATCATACCCCTAGACCAACGAGCCGGATATTAGGATATTCGAAGTAGTGCTTATAAAATTAGTGATAGCCTTCTACACCGGAAATGCATTGTTTTATTTCTTGTCATGACGTATTTCTATCTATTCTATCTCTATTTAACAAGCATTAAATGTGTTTAATTTGTGGAAGTGACAGCTGTTTTTAAAGCATTGCTACAGATTATTTTTACATACTTCTTTCAAGTCTGATCTGTCAATTCCCCTAAAGATCTAGTTTATTAACAAGTCTTTATTTCGAGACAAAAAGTAGTCCACACCATTTAGATTAATAAAATAAAATAAACAAATCATATATTATGAGTTATGTATAACTCATAATATAATATAACATAACCAATTAAAGAAGTAACCCTTATTTAAATTATTATTTAAACTTAATCACCATTCAAAGAAGGGATTCCGATTTCTGGCCGAATAATTGGTACATCTCTACAAACTGTCTGGTAGAGCAGAGAAGGAACCATTACCTATCAAGTAAGGATTTTTCAAACAAACTTCAACTAAATTCAATGCATTATACTTTATTTATTTATCTCACAGAGAAAGTAAATGTCATAACTCATACCACCCAAGTCTTCAAAGAATGGATAGTGATGCTTCAAGCAGGGAGGATCTCTGGTAGCAGTCAGTCTCACAACAAATCTGAAGCGGCCTCTGGCTGAAGACTGTTGCTGCATAACAGTCTCTTAACTGTAATGGGATCCAGGCAGCAGAGATTATATTCTATACCAACATGTCCTGGATGACATCATCAGTTGTTGCTAAACTCTGTTAATCCACCTTATTTGCTTTAGGTAATTTTTTATACATATATTTTTACTATTTATTTATTTAATTATTTTAGTATTATTGGATGCTTGCAATGGAATTTCTCTCATTATGTACATTTTAAATGTGAATAATAAGTCTGTCTGTCAATAAATTGCACAATCTGTGAAATTATTATTTATAGTCATAAATATGGATATAAGTATCTTGTAAAATAGTGAATTGTAATTTACTTTAAATAAACCAAAAAGTCCCACAAGCTTTAGCATAATGAATACTGGTTTTGCAAACTGAGCTGAATTTCAGAAATTTATCCTGGGCGCAGGCTGGAAATTCATATTTACATACACTTTTTCCTCTTGTTAAAATGTTATAACTCTAATTTCATACTTTTAAGAACCATATAACAATTAAAATACAAAATTAAATTCGTCAGCAGGTATTTTTTCCATTATAATGTGCTTCTAGCTGCTCCAGGACGGTAAGAACCGAGCTAACGGTACTGGCTGCTGAGCTGTGCCTGCTCCGCTCTCCCTCCTGGTGCATTGTGGTCTCTGTGCTAAAGGAAGCTGCTTGCACCGGAATCTGAAGAATTCGAGGTGTCCGCCAAGTCTGCGTTACCTCGGCAGCTCGTCTTTCCTCTCTCCGCACCTCTGTCTTATTCTTCACCACCCTCCCTGTTGGCACACTGTAAGTTTACCCGACACTATTCGGGACTTCATCTCTTATTTATCACCGAGTGTCTCTGGCGCGGCGTTAATCTCGGCTTGGTGAACGGACGACGCTAACATTAGCCATTTGAGATAACATCCCGCACCAGAAGCTACGCGGCTACCTAAAGTCGGCTAACGCTGCGCTGAACTGTCTAATGAAAAACTTGCATGGGTTGGTAGTTCGATAAACACTATGGTTTATCTGTCCCGCTGACCTTCGTTAATGTAACTAAATAGCTGGGGGCTAATTACCCGGCTAATTTCAGTGCGTATTACATCATTAGCTAGCTAGTAATGCTCATTCTAAACTAAATTAGCCAAAATGAAAGTAACTCAATCCTTTACGCAAACAAAACTACAAATATTTTCAAACGCATTATAAAATAAATGTAATTTTCCACGTTTATCTTGTATTATTCGCCTTTGATTCTCGACGTGGGTGTGTTCACATCCCAGCTTCAGCTCATTAAGACTGTTTTTGATAAAGTATACAAGATTACAGTAATCAGACACAGAGAAGAAAGGCTCGTGAAGCAAATTACAGGGATGGGTGGATTAATTTAAGAGGCATATCTCAGTCTCTGAGGCTTAAAGTCGTAGTGCGGAATGGGGAGGCAGCTGCGATGAAGGGAAGCAGCTTTTTGTGGTGAGATGCAGCACTCTCAGCCATTCTGAGCAGACTTCCTGTCTCTCATACACTGAAACCTTTAACTGACAACATGAATAACTTGCAAGGCAGGAAATCGTTCAGAGGTGAAATGTGAGGACGCATTTTTAGTATTAATGGTGTTTCGGTCACTTTGTTCTTTAAGCAGTCTGTTCATTCTTATATTATTTTCCAGGTTGATCAAGGAGGAAAGAAAAAATGTCTCAGGCGGACAAAATGAAGGTGAGCCATCTAAATGTCAAGGCTTGTTGTATCTCATGACCTCGAGAGGTGCGGGCGTTACCAGATTTCTACTTCTCGTGATGCTCTGCTTCGTTGGCAGATCGACCTGATATAGCTTCTCCTTGTGCCTGAGTTGATGAGGTTTTTAAATATTCCAGTTTATTCAGTCTGAATCAGAACTGCATGCTGGCTTGTGCAGGTCTCATGACCAAACCAAACAACCTCTTGTAAAAGCACGCAAAATACATCTGTTATGATAAGAGTTTAAAAAAAACACCAATCAGAGATTTCTGTGGCCAATTTCCAATGATTTCATAGCACTTTGACCGGCCAATACTGATGTTACAGATTTCTCTTTGACAAAAACCAGGGAAAAAATGTATTTGCTGTATAATTCAAACAGGAGCAGTGCCTCTAAGAAGTATTCACCCCTTTTTGGATGTTTTACCCTTTCATTGCTTTTACAAATCAATCACTATCAACTAAAAAACTCCTTAATGTCAAAGTGAAAATGAAAGATGAAAGTATTCAGCATAAAGAAGAGCATAAATATTCACTTGTTTTTAGTTTTTGTTTGCAATCTCAGCAACTGAATGAATGACTGAATATAGCATGAAGCACTTTCAGTATAAGTGTGGGCCGGTTGCCATTTTCTATGATTCAATGTTCTACCTAAGATGAGTTTGTCCTTTGCAGTAAAATTTTGCATGATTGGTTTATTGTTAAACGGGTAGAAATGACAAAATTTATCATTTTAATGTTTTCAAAATGGAAACTAGCACCTCACTGAATCCATAAGTAGTCCAGCGTGTTCAGATGGAATTGGACTAAATATTGGATTGAACTTTGCTGTGAAACTTTCAGATTCCTGTTTTAGGAGTTTAAATGGAGCAGCTGAAAACTCCTGCTTCTTCAGAACACGGCATACTCAGCATTGAACATCCACACAGAAGAGTGATGCTTTTAGCGCTCAGCTTCAGTTTGTTCACTGATTTGGAAAAATGTTGGACTGGCTGGTCAAGCGTAAAATCTGCTTTACGAAACCAAACAGTCAAACGTTGACTTCTTCTCGTTTCTCTGGAATGAATACACACTTTAGTTATGCTTTGACCTGGAAACATGCAGCTCAGTGAGTGAGGAGCGACATCCATAGCTTTGTCTTCGTTGTGTTTGAAATGGCCTGATCTTGGGCCTTTAGGAACAGGAAATGTCTTTTGGAAATAATGCAGAGATGTTCCAGCCGCCCTGCTTCTGTAAATAAAATGTTTTTTCATAAGTTGATGTCTCCTCTGTGATGGCAGATGTAGGTCTTCTAATTGGCTGTCGTACTGATGCCTGATTACATTCTGGTCTGGATGTGACTCCCAACGAGAATGTAAAAGGCCTCTGCCCTCAGTGTTGTTTTGGAACAGTCCTGACTTTCTCCTCTAACTCTCACAGCAGGGGCAGTTCACCAACCCAGAGACCCCGGGGTACGTTGGATTCGCCAACCTTCCGAATCAGGTTCACCGCAAGTCAGTCAAGAAAGGTTTTGAGTTCACCCTTATGGTTGTAGGTGAGTATATTGTTACTTTCCGTTGTGCGAAACTGGTTTTGTCAGGCCTGAGGAGCGATAGTGATAGCAAGTTTTTCACTGGCTAGTCCGAGCTTTTAGTTCATATCTTCGAATCACATGAATGTAGCTACTCAGCTGGGCTGAGCGGCGATGTTAACTCCTGATGTGTGTGTCCGTGTGAACCTCTGGGATTGTTGGGAAAGGGGAGGAAGATGGGGGGGGAGGGGGAGGGTAGAAACTACCCCGAACACGGCTCATCCTTCTGCTTTAAAATAAACCAGAGGAATGCAGCCTGTGGGCCTCGAGGGACTGATTCACACAGCGAGGCCTTCTGCTCTGTTCACTGTGAGAATACTCACTTAGTATTTATCTAGAGCAGGAATCTGGATCATAAGCAAATAGACTTTTCCTGTTTTATCAGCATAGCTTATTCTTCCTGACCACAATAGCAGTGATGAAGTTACAATGAAAACGAAAAAATGATGAATCACCAAATGAAGACAGCGTTGGACTTTTGTCTCCATATAATAATAATACAGTAACTTTCTACACGTTTCAGACATTTTGATTCTGTCACTTGGTAAAGATTTTAGTGGGAACCACGGGACAAACATTTCTTCGTAAAACACAAGCTGAGACACAGTATCTTGACTCATTTCATTCTGATTATTTAAGCTATTTGGACCACTTAGCTTATGTTGAATATGTTCACATGAAGGTAGAAATATTCAAAATGTTTTTAGCAACTCATATAAAACTGAAAATGTAAAAAAATTAGTTGGAAACGCTGGTAAATATTTGTGAAACCCATTAGCTAATCAGCTAATGTTCTAATTTTGCGTCTACTATCTCTTCAAATAGTAGACGTTCCTATTCATGCTCTTATTTTGGAGTGGGTGAATGTTTACCCAGCGGTTCTGTTTCCTCTCCTCACGTTGTCCACCGGCGATGTGGTGCAGCAAATGACCTTTAATCTGTTCCCAGCAACAGAGTTAGCAAAACTTAACTGAAACCACAAGTGAAAGGTTTGCTCTAAAATCATTTCCTGAGTCACAAACCACACAAGGCAGTGTTAGTTAAAAATATTAGCGAGAGAAACAAAAGGGAAGAAATAATAATGATGAGATTAAGAGTAGGTCATGCCTTTCTAAATGACATTGTATGTTTAATTGGGAGGAAAACATAATGATAAATGTGAAGGATGGGGAAGGAATAAAAATGTAGAACATGTATGGATGAATTGTAAAATATGAAAGGGAGAGATTGAGAAAAATAATAAGAAGGATAGCACAAGTGACATCCGCTAATATCAGCGATGGATGATAAAACCGCCTCTCTCGACTCACTGGGGGTTAAATTTTGCTTCCAAAACGATCTGATGGGACGCTGGAAAAGACTGTTGATGTGTTCAAGTTGTGCTAAAAGCTGCTAGCCTATCAGTGAAGCTATTCAAGCCTAACATAGCATCTCAATGCTAAACATGTAGCAGCAGTGCAGAGGTCTCCAATGCTAACATCAGCATCCACAGTCCACATTTCTAAAGAAGCTCAATGAGTGATCAGGACTTCCTGAAACCCTGGAAAGCTGATTGGGCAGAACTTTGCTCCAGTCTGATGGCTGATTAACCTGAAAAACATTAAAAGCAACACATTTCTTAGTTGTTGAGCTCGTATGTCTGTTTACTCAGTAATTTAGCAGCAAAAAGAGTTTCTGAATTTAATATATTGCTTTTTTCTCTGATACAATTTTTGACTTGGTCACCTGGGTTAGTGGACTCAGATGGTGTTCACTTCATTAATCTATGCTGCTGTCAGGACAGTAATGGAAGAAGCACAGTTCTATGTTCTGTAAAAAGCAGTGAAGAAAGAACATTGAAACATGGTTTCACTTCAGAATCGTCTGTGAATGTGGAATCCAGAGACGGTTTCAGGGTCTGACCTTTTGGGTTGTGAATAAACCATGGTTTTGGAATGTGCTTGATAAACTTAGACTTACTTTATTGACATTGCACAAATAAATACAGAACTGTTTTTGTAAACAAAATGTTGCTTAGCTACTGGAGTACACAGAAAAAATATAGAAAAACTATAAGTGTGCCTAAACTCCCCTTTATGCTACTGACCATTTCTTCAGCAGTTGGGATGATTTATAGGAAAGATTCGTATTAATTTAAGAAAGGTGTCATGTTTCAGGTTTTCCTGAAACTATAACTTGTTAAACCCGGTGGTAGGGGACCAGGTCAGTCATCTAGCAACATTCCATGTTTTTGAGTTAAAAAAAAAAACGTTTAATGTTGACAGGAAATTTGAAAATATCACTAGGTAATTATGTGTTATGGAAGACATTACTAACATTACCTAAACACAGACTATAAAGTCTTAAAAATGACCAAAAAAAACAACTAAAATAAATAGAACAAACCATTTTCAACCTTGTGGGACGCAACTGAAGCCTGGTGGCCCACCAGGCTTAGAATACCTGCCCTGTGTTTCTACAAGCCCTGTGTTTCTGTCTCATGTAGAGTTATTTCTATTTATTTTTCCAGCCGTTTCTCGCTAAACCTAATTTTTTATGCAGATCATGTCGTGTAGCACAGATTTAAAGCGCATTATCTTTTTGCTTACAGGTGAATCTGGACTCGGAAAATCCACCTTGATCAACAGCCTCTTCCTTACTGATCTTTATCCTGAAAGAGTCATTCCCGGGGCAGCAGGTAGAACACACACACACCTACACACTTTTAGTTCCATCTTAAATCTGCAGTTAAAGTCCTATACCATCTGCATTGTGTTTTGTCTCTGTAATAGAAAAGATTGAGAGGACGGTTCAGATCGAAGCATCGACTGTAGAAATAGAGGAGAGAGGGGTGAAGCTCCGCCTCACCGTCGTAGATACTCCAGGATACGGAGACGCCATCAATAGCCAAGACTGGTAGGAAATCACTTTTACATCTAATGAGTAGATATAAGTTTTAGTCGCTCTGTGTTTAGATTTTATTGCCAATGTTTCCTTCTTTTGATCCAGTTTCAGCACCATCATCGCCTACATCGATGACCAGTTTGAGCGCTACCTCCACGACGAAAGTGGCCTAAACCGCAGACACATTGTAGACAACAGGGTTCACTGCTGCTTCTACTTCATCTCCCCTCTGGGCCACGGGTGTGTGCCTCCTTACACACCGACACACATGCAAACACTGCTTCTGTTAGAGTAAATGCTTCAATAAATTAGCCTGATTTTCTTAATTTTAGGAGGTTGGCTGATGCTTCAATGTGAAAGTGATCTTATGTATCTTTGTGAAATCAGCCACTGTCCCCCTTTTTGCTCTCCAATGACAGACGGTTGACTGTAAGCCCCGCCCACCAGGTCACATCTGCATGTGCTCAGTTAACAATACTCACCCCATGGCTACCATCTTAGCAACCTTGTTGCTATGTTTTCTGACAGAAAAATTGGTATCAGCCTAAATGGGAACGGTCAGGTCAGGCTTTTTAAAGATTGGTGATCAGGGCCTGAAAAGTTGAAATGAGTGGCACCAGATCATGTGTGATTTATATGGGATGGAAAGAATTAAATTTCCAGGTGGATTGCAACTTGCAAAATTTGAAAAGATCTAGGTTAAATAAAAAAAGAAATGGTGGTAAATTGCTCAGAATTTGTCTCGTTGTATTAATTGTATTACAGTTTGAGTTATTTACATGTTAAATGTTTGATTGTGCTTTCTTCAGTGTTTTCTTCATGTATGTGTGGTTATGTTAAGGAAAGCTTGGAAAAAAAAACTAAATTAATTCTCTGCTCGGCCAGTTCACTTCGTTTTAAATTATTTTTCTCTAATATTTGCTGACTTCTTGGTTTCCTGTCCAAACCAGCCTGAAACCTCTGGATGTCCAGTTCATGAAGGCCATCCACAACAAGGTGAACGTGGTTCCGGTCATCGCCAAGGCCGACACGCTCACCCTGAGAGAGAGGGAGAGGCTGAAGCGCAGGGTAAAGTGTTGCCACGGCTCCACTTCCTGTCTCACCATCACAGCCACTGGGAATTATATCTGGAATGGCTTCATAACTCTTTTTTTTCTTCTCTTTTTTTAATAATGCTAAGATTCTTGATGAGATCGATGAGCACGGTATCAAGATCTATCACCTCCCTGACGCCGAGTCGGATGAAGATGAAGACTTCAAAGAGCAGACCAGGATCCTCAAGGTTGTTGATTCTCCACACAGCAGCTCATTTATCACATTCAGTATCAGATTCCTAAAGTCGTCTTTTCACTTCAGGACGCGTTCCATTTGTAACATGATATGCTACTTCTCTTGTTTAGGCTAGCATCCCGTTTGCAGTGGTGGGCTCCAACCAGCAGATTGAGGCCAAAGGGAAGAAGGTCAGAGGTCGCCTGTACCCGTGGGGTGTGGTGGAGGTGGAGAACCCAGAACACAACGACTTCCTGAAGCTGCGGACCATGCTGATGTAAGAGAGGAAAGAGCTGAAACTACAACTAGCATGATGACAAAATTTTCTGGAGGATAAATTGTCCCAGAAATGATTGAGATCATTTTCAAGTAACGATCTGAGATCTGAGAGGAATGTCTTTACTGTGCTCATTTCAACACTTTGTTTTTTAAGGTGCTTGAACTCTGTTAACATTTATCTCTGGGAAATTCTCTGGAAGTACCTGGAATCCAGCAAGGGTACTTGTTGAGATTGTAAAAGATCTTATAAATTCGGGACCTGTCGTCGACTCAAGATTTTTGTTAAATACTGTATGCACTGTTTGAAGAAATAAAAACAGTTTATACAGTAAAGCAGAGCAGGACCAAACTGTCTGTTTTTACTGCAGAACTACTCTGTTACTCTGCTGGTAGCATAGAGCTGTTGAAAAGGGGAAAACGACATTCCAATTGCATAATTGACTCTGTTGACTTCAGGCTGCTGCCATCTTAAAGAAACCCTTAGAGGGAAAACCGTCCGGCCTAAGTCTGTGTAAATATCTGTGAAGCTCCTAACTTGGTTGCTGTTTTCCCACAGAACCCACATGCAGGACCTGCAGGAAGTGACCCAGGACCTGCACTATGAGAACTTCCGCTCGGACCGCCTCAAGCGGGGTGGCAGGTTGTCCTCCCATGGTTACGTTCTCCCTCTGTCTCCTGCGTACGTACCTGTCTGCCTGCCTGCTCTGTCTCCAGCTCCCCCACCTCCAAACAGCAAACCTCCACCGATGACATGCTAGGTTTCACAAGCTGCGTTTTCATCGCAAATGTGCGCAAATCTGTCGATATTTTGCTAATATTGGGGAAAAACACAATTTCGCAGTTTCTGTGTTTCAATTAAAAAGGAAAATGAAATTAAAATCACTTGTGAATAAGCTAGTTCACGCGATAAGTCATTAAAAATAATGGCAGCCACTGATGTCAACCTGGATTCAACACGTTGGAATGAAACACAACGTTTTATAAACTGAGAGCCTTGGTAAAGCCAACTCCACATTGTCTGGAAAAAAAATCAAACAAACCATCATCCTGCAATCACTTCCTGTCGTCTTCTTCATTGTTTCCACCAGTAGTAACATCCGGCTGTTGATCACATGCGAAAAAAGTGTTTCTACTGCACTTTTGCGGAATACATCTATTTCAATTTGGCTGAAACCCACCTCATCTTAGTGCAAAAACGTTTTATCGAAAAACACGAGTTTTTTTTTATTTAATTTTTTTAAAGTTGGCGCGTTTCAGTTAAGCGAATTTGTTTTCATAATTTCAATTTGCTCAACTGAACAAATTGTACTGAACAGAAACACAGCTATGGACACATGGTGGGTATCAACAATGTTGAATTTAGCACTTTAGCATTACCTACAACTAAATAATATGTCAGCATTAGCAAAACTACTTTAGGGTTAGCGCAGCTAACTTTTTAGCTAGCTGTATCCATTTTCCTTTGGCAGCAGTATGTAGAACTGATGTTAGGAGTTGTAGACTTTTTTTTAAGAATTAGTTCTGCTGTTGATGACAAAGCATGTGTAGATAGTGTCTGTAGATTAGAATCAGGATGTGTGTGTGTGTGTGTGTGTGTGTGTGTGTGTGTGTGTGTGTGTGGTGTAACATAGTTTGGTTCCATCATGGAACTGGTTTAGCTCTGTGTTCTGAAGTCAACCACAGGAAGTGGTTTTCGCTGTCTGACTGCTCTGCCATCTGTCCACTGATGGCTGTGCTGATCTCCACTTGTGGCCAGGGGGAGGTAATGTTTTTATCATTAGAGGGGAGGCAAGCTGTTCCCCGGACTTCGGCACTAATTACTGCTTCTTATGGATCTTCCTGCTTTGGACTCTTTTTGATATTTGTCTTAGAGGCAACAAGAACACTAACCCACTAACCGTTTTCCCTCTCTCAGTTTGGCTTTTGTCTTATTTCCCTAAAGCTGCTTAAAGCTGAGTAACAAGCGCTTCCTCACATAGTGTTTCTGAGCAGACTCTGTGTTAATAATAAATAAATCAGTGCACAAAGCAAATGGCACCATATTAACCTCCCTTACTGCTTTCAGCTTCATTTATTGGGTGTTCATATAAAATATTACATGTTGGTAATGCAGCCTATGGTGAGTGAAGAGTGGAAAATTACAACAAATGACTAACTTATGAAATAATTATTCAAATCAGGGATGAACCGATCCACTTTTTTTACTTTTGATATCGATATCTGAGGTTTAGTATCGGCCGATCTGATACTGAAACACAACTGCGTTGACTTAAAATGTTTATTTAAAAAAAACTTTTAAAAAACAGACATAAATGCACTGAATTCCAAATTAATTTGATAACTCTACACTTAAATACACCAACAGCTTCACAAGCTTTGGTCAAACATGTAAAACAACTTTCATGTGTTCTGTCAGTGTAATTAAGAGTAAAACATCCAATGTAACATACATAATAAACAAACTGAAACTGACAAAACCAATAGATTGATTATGTTGGTCAAACATATAAATAATAAACTCCAACAAAAAAAATAATAAGGCATGATGTCACTTAGAGCACAAAGCATAGAATTAGACTGAATAGATCTGCTCCTGTGCACATTGTCACCAATACCCGATCTAGAGTTTTTTTTCAGTATCGGGACTGATACAAATATTAATATTGGATCAGTGCATCTCTAATTTATTTTTAAAACTGGAGATAAATACACTTACTAAATGTAGAATTAATTGCATGTTCTTTGAATAAATGTATTGATTTCATTTTAAAAACTAGATATAATAATTTCATGTTTGAAGAAATGTTTAATAGAAATCAAAACATTTAATTCTTTATTCAATTATTTTTGTATTTACTTTCAGTATTAGACAAATTAACACATTTAAAGTAATTACTTCATAAATTATTTATTCATTGTAATTTGGCTCTCTTCACTCTCCATGGCAACCAAAGGTAACATGAAGCCTGACTGAAGTTGTCTCACCTGTGCAGGAAGGCCCCGGAGCCAGAGGAAATGGACAAGGACATGATTCTGCAGGAGAAGGAGGCTGAGGTTGGAGTCTGACCAATGTCTGACCGCTTCATGAAATGCATTATTCATGCATACTTCTAACTTTATTTTCATAATAGCCATACTTTTTGTGAATACACTTATCATATATTTGAAAAAACTGAGAATTTGCTAGGAAAAAAAATTAGATTTTTATTCGAGCGAATATTCAACTTTTGGAGCTCAGAAATTTGCTCTTCTATTTTTATATACAGTGGCCCTAATACGCCATCATATTTATGCCATTATTTTAGGAAGGTGATGATATTGAAAACCTGTCCAGTACTGGCCTAGAAACAATCCCAGAGGTTTTCCCCATCCTCCTCGTCTCCCATGGAAACCTTGAGTTCAAGTAAACCAGATTCATTAGTTGCTGTTTCCAGCATGGCGTCTGGCCATTCTGTCAGATTCTTGGCCAAAGCTGATTTCCTGTGAAACCAAACAGACCCACAACAAAACGCCAGATTCTTTGGAGCCAGATGGAAACTAAAAGATCCGGACCAGGAGTCTACAACATTTATAATCCAAACGTCCTCAGTCCAGCTGAATAAAAATCATTTAGAGCCACTAATGCTACATGACCTCCCAGAAAAAACGACCTTATCAACAGCTCACCTGAATGAAGGATTGACTTCTCTAGTCATGCCATGTTTCCTTTTGAACGGTTTCTTCCATCTCTGATTGGCTGATAATCGGTTCTGACTGATCCAAGTGGAAAGTCAATCAGTTCCTATCATTTTTTAGGCTAATTTAAGATGGTCTCCATAAACTATAATGGTTACAACTAATTGTCCTTTTTAGCGTTTTTGCACTTTCATTCGATTTTGCTTTTGTCTGAACAGTCGTACATTTTGTTGTTTTGATGTTAGGGATCTGTGATGCATTTGATGTACAGGTTTTTTTCGTCGCTCCTTGTTTTAAGTTCAGATTCCCTGTCTCACCTCTGGATGTTCTGTGTCATGTAGCTGAGGAGAATGCAAGAGATGATCGCTAAGATGCAGGCCCAAATGCAGAACCAAGGAGAGGGAGATGGCCAACATGTGTAGAAGGAAAGAAAAAAAACATAAGCAAACATCGTCTTTGGTAAGCATCAAACCAGGAAGTGTGCTCCGGTTTCTGTTCCCACAGCGATGTAATTTTCTTATCATTTTCTTTCAGGTGGATTTCAACCGGCGACCAGCTGACCCCTAAAGTTTAGTTCCAGATAGAATCTGAAGTCTTCTTTTTTCTTTTTTTTTTTTTTACATTTTGTTTGATATACTCAGTGTTATGTTTATATATTTACATATAAAACTTTATTTTCTTTCTATTTTTTATGCATTTTTTTTTTAATATGCTTAGATGAAGTCAAGTCATCCATCTCACTCAGATGGTGGCCCACGTTTTGCTAGGATGTTTCTGTTACGTTTATTTAATTTGTGGACGACTTCTGTTCAGAAAGCCAAAGTTTTGCTGCATCTGTTCAGAGGTTTGTGAAAAATAATTCCTGAGAGAGCCACCTATGGTGAGAACTATTAAAAATGCCTATAATCTCCTCCCCTTTTTTAACCTAATGTTCCACTTATATGAATTTTCCATTTAATAGGACCTATCCTGCCAGTGTTAGCCAGTTTAAACTCTCTAACTGGACCCATCCTCTAACATGTAAGCGTTCAGAAGGTGACAGTTTTAAAGGATTAAAAGTGTTCAGCCTTCAGCCTCACCAGGTAGAAGTCAAAGGTTTTTATTCAGGCATAGTTGAGGTCAGGTTTTTATCCAGTAGTGCTGTTCTCAGATCAGTGTAGCCATATTAAAACTGCCTTTCACTGTGGTTAAGCTGAGGCTTCTAACAGTCTTCCTGTGCACCTGACTGGAGTACCGAGACATGACGTCTGTTTGGTGCTTTAAACTAACCGGGTGCTTTTACTCATGTGAAGTGTTACGTGGCGCAGCAGTAGCAGTGAGTGTGTTCTGTGTTAGATGGAAGTGGTGAATTGTGATGGTTTAACCCTGAACTTATCCCAGCTGCTGAGAGCTCTGGGGTCAGGAGGTGACCCGGCGGGGCCAACGTTCCTCAAACCAGCCAAGATTTGGGTTCTCCACATTCCTCTTTTGTGCTGTTTCTACCCAACATTAAGTACCAAATATTGTTCTTTATGCATATATTGAATAAAAAAATGTTTATTAAACTTTCAAACTCACTTGTAATTTGGCTTTTTATTTATATCTTTACAATCTTTGAAATAGTGCAGGGCATGTTTCCCATCAGGCCGACTGAGGCTCATCGCACGAAAGGCCCTTAACCTTTAAAGGGCCAGTATTATGTAAAATGCACTTTATTTTTAACATGTCATTCCCTCATCACAAACATACCTTAAGTATTGCTTTGATTTTTTTCATGCATGTTTGAGTAATCCTTTAATCTCCCCTAGCAACCATTCAGCTGTTTGAAACACCTGGGTGGACCTAGCTCCGCCCATGAGGACAAAGCTCCTCCTCAGTCCTGCAGTTTCCAAGCTTCTGCCCACCCTCCACTCGGCTCCTCAGACTAGCAAACAGCAATTAGCAAAAACCTGGTGGAATTGTGCATCTGCTGAGCTCATTATGAATGCTGATGTGATGAAGGTGAAGTTTCAGAAGAGTATTTAAAGAGACAGGCCCAGTTTCAAGGCTTTAAATTACACAAATTTCTTTTAAGTCATATTTGATACATATGAAGCATTTTTATAACTGAAGGTTGAGCCTGGATAATACCTTCCATCATGACACCCACGTTTCTAGTTATCTTTAATGACGCAGGGATTTCACACTTCAGATGCCCCTAAATATGACGGTGATCAGTAATTCTTATGCTCCAAATCCCCAACTCACTGTATGAGGAGGGAGAAAATGGGAGTGCATTGAAAAAAAATTCATTTTGTAATATCAAGATGTCCCTTTATAATGGAGTTTCTTTGAGTGAAAGTAGGCATGGTGTTAGAAGAGTTCATGGAGCAAGAAAAAAAAGACAGGAGATAATTTTCAATAGTCTTTATAGCAGATTTCTTCTCACTAACAGGTATACACAACGGTCTAAATGGCATGGCTTTTTTTTTTCTTTTTGTTTTAGTGTTAAATACTCTTCGTTTTTAAAGAAAAACTGTAAAAATATTTAATTGTAACTAATTATAAGATCTCTTTCAGGGTGTAGACGGGGGGGAAGGTGGCAGTGGTACAACAGGTGGTCTGTTTGTGGTCGTCAGAGCTGTTGTGTTCATGGACAGATGGACGAAAAAAAAAAAAAAACAAGGCCGGGTGACGTTACATCCAATAGGGGGTTTCACCGTGAAGATGGAGTCATGTTACCATTTAAAGTAAACCTGAAAGGAAAACGTGGATTAGCAGGTTACAGTCAGAGACGTGACGTCGGTTTTAGAACGCCGGCGGCGGAAGCGGCACCTGCACACTCTCTCCATCATATGTGTGACCAGACGGTCAGAGATGCCTGGGAAGGACTCCTCTGCCAGGCTGAAGGCGTTCTCCAGCTCCTCAATGGCTCCTACTCCACCTCCGCTGGCCCGACGCTTGTCTTTCAACTGATGGGGAAGAAAAGTATTGTCCATAACTGGTCTGGTTATGTCAATAAGTTGCAGTTGTGATGAGGAGCAGGAGGAGTGTGACTTGCCTCTCTGAATATGGGCGTTACCAAAGCAGACAAGCACTGGGACTTAGGCTGTCGTTTCATAGAATCTCCGGACTAAAGAGAGGAGGAGAGGTAGAGAGCTGAGCGACCTGACAGAGCAGCTGCTGGTTGCCGTGTACGGCAGTGGGATGCCTCACCTCTGAGTCCGGCTGTGGGTAGCCCTGCTGTAGCTGGCTTATAGATTTGACTGTGGGGAAGTTCCACAGGGGAGTCTGCTCAACGTCACCGTCGGCATCCCTGTGAGGTGGAGGAGAATGAAACACTGCTGATTCAGCGAGAGGACAGAAATGCTCTTAGAGTCACGACGGCACTAACATGTCTGAGTCGTCGGAGCTGGACTCCTCCCCATGTCCCTCGGATTTCCAGCGCCGGTATCGGTCGATCAGCTCTGTGAGATACGTCGTCTTCTTGGTGTGACGGGTGATAAACTTATGCTTCAGGAGCTCTTTGGCAGTGGGCCTCTGTGCAGACAGAACACAAGCAAAAAATACCCACTAAAAATCACAACCCATTTACTTACTTATTTTCATTAGGGATGCACCGATCCACTTTTTTCACTGCCAATACTGATACCGATATCTGAGGTACTGAACTGACTTCAAATGTCTTTTTTATGAACACAGACATAAAGGTACTGAATTATAAATTAATCTTCTAACTCTGTATCAGTACAGCTCACTTAAATACAAAAAACAGCTTCATAAGTTTGGTCAAACATGTAAAAACAACTTTCATTTGTTCTGTCAATGCAATTAGGAGTAGAACAGTCAATGCGAAATAGATAATAAAGAGACAAACTGACAAACACAATAGGTTGACTGTCTCTGTCAAACATGCAAAAAATAATTTCCAACAAACTTTCTTTCAAATGGTTCAGAAAGTGAAATTAGAAATTCTAAATATAATGTCAAATAAATAATAAAGCATGACATCACTCAGAGCACAAAGCATAGAATTAGACTGAATAAATTGGGCACATTGTCACTGATACCTGACCTAGAATTTTTTGCAATATCGGACCGATACGGATATTAACTTTGGTTCGGTGCATCTCTAATTTTTATACGTTTTAATTAGCGAAGCTCTCTTTTTCCACGCTGAAAAGCTCCAGAATTGTGAGCTTAAAAAACGGACACAGCTGTTGGACTCACAAAACGAGGGTCTTTGTTTAGGCAGGCCTCCACAAACTCTTTGAAAGGTTTGCTGTAGGGGCCCTCCAGGGTGGGCGGGGGGTTTTTGGGGATGAGGAACAAGACCCTCATGGGGTGCAGCTCCGAGTTGGGCGGCTCTCCTTTAGCCAGCTCTATGGCCGTTATCCCCAGGGACCAGATGTCGGCCTGAAACGGAGCAGAAACATGTCGTCACGTCATGCGACACAAAACGAGCTGCAACTAAGAAACAGACTTCAAATCTAAAAACAGCAATGGTTTCCCACACTGAAACACACAAGAAAATGAGAAATTTTAGTAGATTTTTATGTAATAAATCAACACAAACCAGAGGGACGATGAAAAAAGCTTTTAACAACTTGGTGCAACAAAAATCTGAAAAGTGTGGTGTGCACATTTTTAGAATTAGCATCAGCCTTTACTGTACAGAAGCACAACAAAACTTGTTACTATTTCAGTATAAACCCAGAGTTTTGTTTGTCTTTTCATGTTTAATTATTATTATTATGATAGGTATTTTTTCTTGTTTTCTTAATTATTTTATTTTGTCCCTGACATTTTACTTGTTCTGAAAATAAAGATTTCATTTCATTTAGAGTTAGGTTCCAGAACAGTATCCTGAGCTATAAGCGTCTCTCACAGAATAGTTCAATCTACTATAAACTAGCACTACATGCTAGTTTTGTGGTAGCTAAAACTAGCATGTAGTTATTATTACTTGCATGTAGTGATTATTAATTAGTGTAGCCGGTAGGAGCAGACGAGATTGGGGGTTGAGTGTTGGTTCCAACAGACACTTCTGGAGGAGCTGCACCCATCACATTTACAGCTGTCAGTCATGCACTCTGAAAACGGGGCTTTTATGGAAGGGAAGGGCAAGAAAAACAAGCTGCTGGTGAAAGTAACCTCAGAGAGTTTTCTACCCGCCGCCTCAGTGAACATGAGGAAGTGGGAGTTTGGGTCAGATGTGAGTAAAAGCTAACTTCCTGGCGTCCAAACCAACAGAGGCTCAACCTTAAACCTACAGCCAAGTAGTTCAGATCAAAGCACATTTCTGTGCCAGCATGTCTGAGACAAGAATGGAAAACTAACGTTTACCATCCAGTCTGAGTTCAGTTCCTAGAAGTGCAAAGCTGAAAGAGACGCCCAGCGTGTGTAACAGTAACTCTGTCAGTCATGGTGCTTGTGGTTGCCGTTTGCTGCTGCCAGGCTCGTTGCTGCTGCTCCTCTCTCACCTTGAAGTCATAAGCCGACTGCTTGATGACCTCCGGTGCCATCCAGAACGGCGTGCCAACAAATGTGTTCCTCTTGATCTGGGTGTCTGTCAGCTGGCCGGCCACTCCGAAATCAGCAAGCTTCACATCGCCCTGCTCCGATAGCAACACGTTGGCAGCTGGATGAGAGAGAGAGAGAGAAAGAGAGAGAGAGAGGAAGAGAGAGAAAGAGAGAGAGAGTGCTCAATAAGCTGGGTTAGCCTTTGCTATCCGTTACAGAAGTCCTAAATGCTCCATGGTGAAACTGGGTCACCAGCAAACACCTGGTCTGGAGTAAAACTGCTGCAGCCTCATTTGATCAGTGGCACTCTTCATCATAAACAACACAAGCCTATGATAAATATGGAAAATGTAAATTTAAATACATAAAATTAAACAAAGTTGTGTTTTTCTTATCTGAAGGACGTAGAGATAGAGGATCTAGATGTCTCCCTTTAAATGGTGCGCTCTCTGCTACACAAGGGCTACTTGCCTAAGAAATCAGTCAGCAAGGTCTCTTCTTCATCCAGCGACTAGTCTCCATGGTAACAGTATTATTGTACTTCCATTAGCGCTTTGAGGTTTACAGCAGATAAACCTCCAAGTGTATCTGGATGTATGTTCTGCAGTAGACCCAGTCAGGAAGGAACAATAAATACCAGCACCATAAAATACCAGCTAATGGTTCTGTCCACTTCTGATCTGCCGTGAGAAAGAACTGACCGTTAGCCCGGCCCACCTGGTCATGTCCTGTGGTTAACAATTGTAACCCCACCGTTGCCAACCTAGCAACCATTCAGACAAAATAAAGTAAAATGGGAATCTGCAGGTCAGGCTTTTTAAAGATCAGTGATCGGCCAGAAAACTGCAGTCGGTTCAGCCCTTATATTAAAGTACAAGGAAAAACTATTTCACCTTTTCACATGAGAATAGCCTAAGAGGGAACCATATCAATATTCTATATATAACAGTAAGTAAAATAGATGAGAAGCACTCTAAAAGTTTATCATGAGTTAGTTTTCTAGTTTGTACTGGTTTAAACTAAATGTGTTTTTTTTCCCAGTTGGCAGTCCCTAACTTTTATATTTAGTTATTTTTTGCAGCTCTTCTGTTTAATATATCACTGAAAGATTCCAGAGAGAAACAAACGCCTCCTGCATGCTCCAAAAACTGAAACACATGCAGCCATTTGATCATTTTTGGAAGGTTTAAGGAAGTAAAATCTCATAAAAGCAATAGCTGTGCATGTATGGCCCAAATGTAAAGAAATCAACATTCAACCCCTGAGAAAGATGGTACAATCCTCACATTTGGTCATTCTTTTCCTACTTTCAACACATTGAATTTTAAGACATCATGCTTTCTCACTAGCTGTATCCAACCAGAAGGAGCTGATGAAACTAAATGATCCACGTCTTTCACTTCAGATGTCTCAACAGGAGCACTAAGCTGTAGGACTAAACTCTTCGGGGAACACCCTGCAGAAGAGCAGAGCAGAGCGGAGACAAATGCAATCCCTGAAACGTGTTGCTGAGAACAAGACACTGAATCTGTGGCTTCAGCACTAAAAAGCACAAACGCTCTACAGAGAGGTCAAGAAGCAGGGAGAAATGATGCATTCATGTTTCTGCGGAATATTAAACACACTAATAGTCAAACTTATTAAATGTCTCACTTTTGTCACTGTGGGATTATTACAATCAATCTATTTTATGAGTAACAAAGAAAAACATTTAAAGGGGCAGTGTTAAGTGTTTTTCAGGCATACTATCGGTTGTTACAAAAATACTTATTTATTTCAAATTTGACTTTGTGATTGAGGTGCTTTACACAGCTGAATGGTTGCCACGGGAGATTAATGGATTTCTCAATCAAGGCAACACTCCAGGTATGTTTTTGATGAGGGAATAATGCTGCATCATGATGTAAATCTAAAATGAAAGTTAATTAAAAAAAAAAAGAGATGTAAATGAAAATAAAATACCAACGTGAATATGTTTAGCACCTACAGATGGCTGTGACGTTACAACCTCACACACGCTTGTGAAATCAAGCAGAAGAGAACGTGTGTAGTGTGACTGTGACTGCGTGGCTGAGTGTGAAGCATCTGGTTCGGGCTCGGCCAGCACCAGGCTGTAGTCACACATCTTTCATTACCTTTGATATCTCTGTGAATCTTCCTCTCCGAGTGCAGATACTCGAGGCCTTTGAGAATCTCCCTCAGTATCGTGGCGATGTAGGTCTCCTCCAGAGGTCCGGGGCGGAGCTGGGCCGGGGAGAGACGGGACGGTTTGGATTCTCGTTTTCAGTCTGGCTGCAACAACAACGGGCTGTGAAACGTAGAAAACATCTTACCAGATCCAGAGCAGATCCTCCGCCCAAATACTCCATGATGATCCATAGCTTGGTTCCCTTCAGGGGGAAAAAAAGAATCGAGTATTAACTGACAGTTATTTCACATCGTCTTTAACTTGTTTTAGAGCGTTTTACAATTCATCTCCTGGTTCTTATTTCAACTTTCTGAAATTAAAGTTATAACCACATAAATTAGACTTATTTTTTAGTTTTCTAGTTATTCTGATTTTTGGATGTGACATTTTCTTTGCTTAAAAAAAAATAAATAAATAATAATAATAATAATAATAATAGTGATTCATTTTAATCTATGGATAAATTGTTGCTACTTCTCTCTTAGACTTTTTTTATATTGTTTATTTAATTTAAACTCTTTCTCTGGTTTCCTTTTAAAGTCTATTTGGCTGTCAACACAATAGTTTGACCTCCGTCACATTAAGTCTAGATTATGCTATAATTGTTTATTTGTTTGGTTTGTTAACCAAAACCCAGTTGGGATTGTTGAGATTTTATGTAATACAAACAGGCTGAAACAATTAATTGTGATTAATCAATTATTTAAATAATTTTTGTAATGGATTAATCATTAAGTGAGGTATACAGACTAAAGAAAAAAGGCAACTTGCTGAAAGATCAACATGTTCAGAACAGTAATTAAGCCACAGCTGCACAGGAAATGTATACATTTTGCACATTTGAGATAAATGTCTGTAAATAAGCTCTGATCAGTACTCTTCAAGTGACAGTTTTAGCTTCACCTGGATCAAGTTCTGTAAAAGAACTACCACAAAGCACCTTTAGCTATCCACTTATTAATCAGTTTATGTCAAGCAGAAATGTCAGAGGAAACATGAACTTTTATTATTTATGAAGGATTTTGAAAAGGAAAGACACTTCACAGTTCTGTGCTACTTGGTGTTGGTCTATGTCATAAAATGCCTCAATAAGACATTCTTGTTTGTAGTTGTGACATGAAATGTGAAAAATTTATATTATTGCGAGGCTCTTTATGTAGTTATCCCATTGTTGTGTGTGTGTGTGTGTGTTGTTTTTTTTTACTATCTCACCTTCAAATATGATCCATAATACTTGGTAACAAACGGACTATCACATTGGCTCAGGACTGTGATCTCCTGTTGAATATCTTCTATTTCATCCTCGGCTTCTTCCAGGTCAATAATTTTAATGGCCACCACCTCCTTGGTGCGGTTGTTGAGACCCTTGTAAACCTCTCCAAAAGAACCCTTTCCAATCCGCTCCTGCTTGGTGAAGTACTCCTCCGGGTCCAGCTTGGTGTTCTGGATGAGTGACAGACAAATCTAAGCATTTTGTATGCTAATAAAGGTGCTTATGTTTTATTGTATGTGTGTGTGTGTGTGTGTGTGTGTGCACTGTGAGGTTGTCCCTAATTGACATAAAAAGCACAGAAAGCAATGCTGCTATTGCTACCTTAAATGTATATTCGATGTACTATAGTGCTGTGCTGCAAAATATTAATAGAAAATATGATTAGCTGCGTGTGTTTTACATTACTATATTTGAAATAACAGCAGCAAATAAACTCAAAGTTACGAGGTTGTCTCAGCGCACAAATATATCAACTGCAAATGCAAAATTACTGAGAATTGAAATTATAAAACAGCACATTACATTTTAAATTATCTTACAAATTGTCTCCAATCATCTTTCTTGCTAAATGTAATGATAATAAAAAATGGTACATGTTGTGACAATTGGTTTAACCGTGTGCCCCGATGTCTTGGACCCCCACCCATCCTTATTCCTGAAAAGCCTGACAGCCACAGGAATCCACTAAACAAAGGATAAGAAAGGTGACAGGAGGTTCTGTACCTGGTTCTGTAAGTCTCCAAGGTGTGCCATCCCTTCTGCCGGGTCGGACAGAGCGACAGTCACAGCTCTGTCTTTCCAAACTTATCAGTCCTTACAGTTTTCGCCGCTTCCCGTCGCTGCTCTCTAGGAAGCTAGCTGAGAGGCTAGCCGAGCAGATAAACACCCAAACTGCTGCCTTTTAACGGGGCTGTCACCCCGCGTACCGTTTTCGGCCTTCAAGCCCAACGGAGGACCGAGCAGGCCCGCGAGACAGCGAGCTACTGACCGACACGCTCCATGGTATGTTCTCGGTGAGGACGGAGGGAGAAAAAAATCTCTTTCCGTGAATTAATATTTAATTCATTTCAGGGAGCGCTTAGCCTGTTGTTCATTTAAAGCTTGAGGAGGACAAAATAATGGCTCAGACCGACTACGCATGCGCTCTGTGTAGGAAGCCGATGGAATTCTGGGAGGTGTATTTCTACACTTGCAGCAGAAAGTTTTCAACCTGATATTTTTAATAGTTATGTTAATATTTTACAGCTGATATGGAGCTATTAAAGTGATGTTTTTTTCTGAAATAGCGTGAGGTTATTATTAATAATAGCTTATTTTCCTGTAGCTAACAGATGTCGATTTGCCATGAAAAAAAACACATTTTTCTATGGATTGTAATTGTTCTCCAGATTTCAATATTGTGTTGTTTTACTAAATAGTAACTCATCTGGGAGCTGTAGTTACATTCACTCTTAAGATTAAGATTAAGATTCGTGTAGACTAACTACACGTGTTAGTCTACACGACTCTATAGTGTTAGAAAGAGATCTCCACTTACTGCCACTGAAAATCAACAGTGTGCAAGAAACTTATAAAACTATGATGCAAGTTATAGTTTTATAAGCACATAAGCACAATCTCATATGTAAGTCCTACTCATCCATTCTTTTCCTTAGATTAAAATATTTTCTTCAGCATAAGCATCTGACCCTATTTTGACAATAGGATGCCTAATAATCCTAATACTAGAACTGGATAGATATGTAAACAAGAGGACAAAAGGGTGAATACAAAATTATGGAAATAGTAACCTAATTAGGGTGGATATGTCCATGTTACTCATTCAAATAAATAAAAACTGAATAATAAGCAGAAGGCATTTTGTAGATGGCCATTCTCTATTATTTATTTCGCCGGTTGATTCCTTAATAAAGAAGCATCCTGCTGAAATGTGAGAGTACCGTGCGTTCGTTTTATAACCTCTTTGCCACCTGCTATAGCAGCTCTCGGTTCCGCGAGCAATAGAAGTCTCAAACTCCGCCCCCCGTAGTCATGCACGCGATTGTGATTGGAGCAACAGCACTCTTTATTTGCGTTAGGAGCTGTACAGTTGCTCGCTGATTGTCTCCAGCAGAAGCTGTATATTTAGCGAATGGAACACTGATTTGACATGACATTTTAAAGCGTGGACCAAAAAACCCCAAACAGTAAGTAGTCACGCAGGGTTCATAGCTGTGTCCCTACATTGGAGACGGTACGCGGTTCTCAGCTCACGGCTTTGCTAACATACTAACGCGGGCTACTGTTCATGGCTTGCTAATGTTAAATAGTATGTTAGCCAATTTTAGTTAATTAGCGTAATGTTAATTTGTATTCAGGCTGAACATGGCGTCTTGTATTCTGTGACATTGAAACCGCGTGTCAGCAACGGCTACACTCTTGTCAGTGTTATGTAATTTAACGCAGTGCTGCGAGAAACACTGTTTTTCATCCAGTATTTATGAAGCATGGCTGTTACACGCCATATCTTTCACCACTGTAGTCCTCTCAGGACGCGACACAACTACCGGACAGTCTGTTCAGACGAGCCAGACAACATGTTGTGACTACGCGGCAGCTTCAAGGCGGGGCTATCGCTGAGCCTGTCCAAATTAGCCGTAAATGATTCTGCTCGAAATAAATTCAACCGCTTAAGCAGTAGTTATCCACTGGCATGGAGAAGGGCAGCTTGATTGAAATCGTGTGACTTCATCATTTTTACCTTTAGATGTTATATTATGTGTGTGTGAAGTTACAAGAAGAAGAATATAAGAGTTATTAATAATTTATAATAAACAATTCAAAAGATGAATTGGTCCGTCCGCTGTGATGGATGTCATGCCAGGCTTCTCCTCCTGCCTAACCTATAGTCCCTCTCCTGTTCTCTGTCAGAGTTTGGACTGGGGCCTACCAGACGGGGAATCGTGTATCCCCAGAGATTACTGGGTGCCATTTAAAATCAAACCTTCTTTTGTCTCATCTTACCCACTCCATTCTTTTGCTTCTAGGAAATAGAGATTGGTAGGTTCGGTCTAACATGTTTTAAACTCTAGCTACAGTCTGGTGTTCGACAACAGGGCCAGACTGCAGTGGACTATCGGGTCTACAGAGAGGATCATCAGGGCTGATTTTCTCTCCATCCTGGACTTGTACAGGACTAGGGTCAGGAAAAGGGCAGCTAACATCTCTGCAGACCTGACCTCACACATCCTGGACACAAACAGTTTACTTTAAGCTCAGCGCTACAGCGTGCTCTTTGTTAGAAAACAACAACAAAAAAACAGCCAGTCCTGACACAGTTTCTTCCCTCAGGCTGTCTGATGTACATCCTAGTAGAGTCAATGTCTCCACTATAAAACAAATGACCATATTTTACACCATTTTAAACAAAACCCATCAGGTGCGCATTTATTTTAATCTCAAAAGTTTTTATATTTTATATATTTTTATATCAGATTTCTTGTTTTTCATTCTCTTGTGGCCACAGGCATGTGCTTCTTCTGACTTCCTTTTGAACATGTTACTGACACAGGAAGCAGCTAACTTCAGTCAGTAACAACATCCACAATGAAGAGTGTTTTAGTCACCGTTACCTAGCCGTGCCTAAGTATGTTGTGATCTCTCATAGGGAAAACATTAAAGTTGTGAATTTTTCTGAAATCAGGCTGATTTTTACTTTAGTTCATCTTAGAGTAAAATAACTCGACGGCTCCATTTGCATCTGTAATTCTGTAGGTAAGAAAATCAGAATATTTATGTGTGAGAGACACCAAATCCCAGAAACATATATTCAAAGAAAATTTTGTGTTAGTTTTTTTTTTTTTTGTCTATTTGACAGTAGGCTGGATGAGTGGGCCAAGTTTTACCCCGCCTGCCGAGGTGGCTGAGATTAACCGCATCCATTATGAGCTGGAGTACACAGAGGGCATCAGCCAGCGCATGCGAATCCCAGAGACCCTCAAGGTGGCGCTGGAGAGCGGATCGGGGCCCACTCTGCTTCAGCCACCTCTACCGGTTCACACAACTCTGATGCAGGTTCCTGAAAGAATTGTTGTTGCAGGTAGGATACTGGGTTTGGGTCACTAATGATAAACATTTAAAATAAAACATAGATGGAGCAGTTCAAGTTGTGGAGCTGTTGCAGACCATCCAGGACAAACAGCTTTAACACCATCATCAGTGGGATGCTAGAAGCGGTAAAAGAAATGTCCCTTTAAGTTCTTTCTTTTTTTCTTTTTTTTCTTGCAGGTGACGATGGAGAGTCAAGGTTTGTTCAACCAAGAGATTTAGATCTAATTCAATCGGTTCCATCGGTGGACCTCCTGAACATGAAGGCCCCGCCGCGTGTCCTCACCCTTACAGAACAGCCGCTGGACTCTCTGGAAACGGATCAAGCTGCCAACTCACAGAGTAATCCCAGCCACACTGTGAGTACAATCAGACTCTAGTTTTGTGGATTATAATATAAACTCTGAAAAATTGCTACTTGAGCATTCAGCGTCTTTGCACCAAAAATCTGGAACAAACTTCCAGAAAACTGCAAAACTGCTGAAACACTGAGTTTCTTAGAATCTAGACTAAAAACTCAGCTGTTTAGATTTGCTTTTGAAACCTAATCATGAAACAATCAGTGATCACCTTATGTGCAAAATGTAATGTTGACTGTGTGTTTGATGACTTTGTATTTTTGTGTTTTTATGATGTAAAGCATTTTGAAATGTCTTGTTCCTCAAATGTGCTATGCAAATAACATTTGATTGATTTTTATTCATAATCTCTGATAGTTCTATGTTATTGGAAATTTTACATTTCATGTTGAAATTCCAGTAATATCTGTAGGCTTCTCTGGACAGGCCAGTGCATACAGGCCCAGTCAGTACAAAGATGGACGGTGTATTCAGTGACTAGTTTTGTCACACTGGCCACTGAGAGATCCTCAGGACCCACTGTCCTGTATGTTTTAGGCGTTTCTCTTCTGTCACACAGCCGACTTACATGAATGTCTGGTTAGTCTTCTGCTTCACGTGATGGCATGCTGAGACGATCACCAGCAGGAAAGCTGTTGATTTTGGCCATTTAATGATTCAGGATTTTCAATAACACTTGATCACTAGATGTGAGCCTGGAATTCAATGAGCTCTTTCTGTGTGTTACAGGCCAGTTATAACACCCGCTCTCGGAGGGAACGCAGTGCAAGTGAGAACATACCTGGTCGTCATGGCAGCCATTGTAGCAGAGGAGACGTAAGGTAAGGAAACCTGAAGTGCTGCTGATCTCTAAAGGTCCCTAAAGTCTATTTTTCATCATTGTTTGTTAATCTACCGGTTCTTCCAATCTTCCCCCTGTGCTAGCGTAACCCCCTCCCCATCAGCCCCCCCTGTCCGCCTCTGTCCTCCCCTCTGTTCTCCAGAAGATGCAAACATCAACCTGTTTACAGCTGCTGGGTTTCTGTCTTACGTTCAGTCAACGACGCGCCGTGCTTACCAGCAGGTCCTTGAACTCTTAGATGATAGCCACCGGAGGTGAGTTGTTTTTGGTTGTTTTCTCATTAATCACTACATTCTTTATATTGCTCCATATAGATGGCCAGCTCTGATTGTTTGAATTGAATGTATATACAAACCTTGGCAGCAACAACTGGCAGCAACTGTTTGTAATAATTTACATCGATTTGGAGGAATTGGGGATCACTCTTTGCAGAATTGGTTTATAGGAAGGTTCTTAAGTTTGAATGGCCTGTTTAAGGTCAAGCCACATGATCTTAATCAAATACAAGTCTGGATTTTGAGTGAGCTGCTTCATAGATTCATTTTGGTTTTGATTTTGTTTTTTAAAGGGAAGCAGAGGTTGACATGCCGGTTTGCTTTGAAACATGCTTCCCATGAAAGCTTGAGCTAAAGGTCAAGAGCTCATAGTCAGACATTGTCCTTCAATATTTTTTGCTAGAGAGCAGAATTCATTGTTCCATCAGTTAACCTCTAAACCCCTCCAGCTGTCATCACTCTATACCAGATACAATGCAATACCCTTTCCAAAACTTTCACCCTTTGTTGCAATTTTCCCCAAACTCTTGAGGATCATCAATGTTTTTGGGCCTTTGTTTAGTCTTTTTGGTCAGCAGTGGTTCTTGGCCCTGGTCCTCTCTAATGAATGTGATTTTTAGCTTGCTTTCCTATTGTTGAATCATGACTTCTGAAGTTGATTGAGCCAAGTAAGGCCCGCAGAACTTTAAGTGTTCTGGGTTCTGCGAAATTGCAAAAAAAAAAACTGTAGTGATTGAAAGCAGTTAGGATACTGGTCTAAAAGAACAAGAAAATTAGTGTTGTTGGATATATGCTGAATGTCAGAATATTGTTCAGGATGCTGTTTATGTTATTAATTTAACCAAAGATGTGTTAATTTCCACAGAACCCATTTGGACTTGGCTCTGGATATGAACCCTGACGAATCTGGCTTAGTTGATGCTTCATCGCTGCGGCGTCAGGTAACGAGTCCCGTAATCTTAAGCTCTATCTTTCTCAACGTTTAACTCTTTTTCATTTGAAATGATTAGGTGTGAAACAGGGACTGGATGTGTTGGCGTTTGGGGAATTTGTTAGGTTCCCTATCACAGCCCAGCAGAGTTAGCGTTCAACTTTTAAAAAAAAGAAAAAAAAAGAAGTGTGTAAGTAAACATTCACATTGTTGTGCTCACCAGATTGTGAAACTCAACAGACGTCTGCAGCTGCTGGAGGAAGAAAACAAAGAACGCTCCAAGCGGGAGGTGGTCCTGTACTCGGCCACGGTGGCGTTCTGGCTCATTAACACGTGGATCTGGTTACGTCGCTAAACCGGGATATGGCCCGAATCTCCAAAAACACTGGAAACCAAAGTAAATCCTTGTTCAGTCAGCATAGGTCTTTTCTGACATTCCACAATAATTAAAGAAAACAAATGTTTGTTTTTTTTTTGTTTGTTTGTTTGGTTTTTTTTATTACAGATTTAAAGATTATCTCTGTCTAGGGAGCACCTGAACCAGTGAAACCAGAAAGTGCTCAAAATTTGGAAAAAGTAAAGAGCTTTAGATGCTTTCTGGATGTGCTCTGTTTACTCAGTATATATCTTGTTCCTGCAAGTTATTGCCCACAAAATGAAGGCCAGACATCTTGATTGTATTTTCTGAGCTGTTGCCTCTGTTGTCAAATTTAAAACTAGTTATCTGACTGAGTTAAAATAATTTTACTGTGGCTATTAATGAATAATCCTGACACCAAACACTGAGACAAAGCTCACTACAAGTCATATAAAATGTTAAAATGTAAAAAAAAAAGAGTGAAACTGTAAAATAAAAAATAATAATTGTGTTCAATTGACAGCAACAATCACTTTGCAAATATTTATAGTACTAAATATTCCATTATATAATCTAAGGAAAGGGTGTCCATAATGCCAGTTCCTGTTTTACACTCTATTTGCATACTTTGGACAACATTTGTTTACTTTTAGTTTGAGCAAAGTAATCTTTACACAGGTTGGGGAATTTAAAGGCTTGCACAGAAAAAAAAAAGACTTATCTTAGTAAAAACAAAACTCGGCTGTTACTGACAGGCCTCTGTTAAACTGAGCAGCATGTGTTTGAAAAGACTCACAAGACTAACAAGGATTTCTTTAAGTGACAAACACAGTTTTAGGTCTCGTATCTAGGCTGAAATGTAGGTCCCCTGCTGTGGCCATCATTAACCATTCGTAAAGTGTCAAAATATTAATAATTCTGCAGATGCCATAGCCATTTCCCTGCATGTCATATGTTTAGGAGATTCTGGTATGTTTTATATGAATTGTGTATCTGCGGCGGGGTGGGTGGGGGAAGACTTACTATGATCTGTTACATGAAGATTCCACATACTATTCACAGAGCTGGAGCTGTTTTTTTGTTTCTCAGATTAAAGCCATTAATCCCATTGTTTTATTCATCATGAATTTTGCTGTAAATCCAGGAGCCAATGTGTTCATGCTCAGGTGTAGTAGATGAATACTTGTTTTTGAATACCATATTCATCTGTTGTGCATCCTTCTTATGTGAACATTGCATACATATGTATTAATATTTATTTAAAGAGAGGATACGTTAGGTTAATATTTGTTTCTAATTTATTCATTTGTGAAATGTCTGTAAATATTATTGCTATAATAAATGCTGGAGGTCCGTTTCCTCAAAACCCATCTGTTTGCTCAGTACTGACCCCTACCGTTCACTTTGTTGACTTGCCGAGCTTAGGAAAAAATTGTTTCAATAGCTGAATTTCGTTGACGATAAAACGCCTTTTAGTCAACCGCTGTGTTTCTAAACGGATACAAAGTAGATTTACCGTGAGATATATTGAGAACCCGACGCTATTTGTTTTATTTTCTCCTTTTTTTTTTCAAAACCGGAAGTGGGAGAAAAACAAAAGTTCATATGTGATTAGGAGGATGGGGATCACTAAACTGGCTGACTTAATTCGTTCTAATGCTCCAAATGCAGTTTCTTATAAGGATATCAGTGACTATACAGGTAATAGAGGACTGAACGCCGACCAGCTTGATCTGCCTTAATTATCTCTAACAAAGGTTGCTAGCAGCTAACGTTAGCATTCATAAAGCTTCTAATTGTATACCAAACAGTCACTTTGGTGCTAATTACATCAGTAATTGAAGTTACAGTGCTATCACATGAAGTCAAATTCAAAATCGTGTTAACTGGTCTCACCCTAATAAACAGTATGTAAGCTTTAACCTTGTAGTTAAATATCTCTGTAAGATCTAATAACTAAGAAATGACACAAATAATGTAAATAATAGCAATGTGCTGCTGAGAAAATGCATAATTTTTTTTACTGATCATCAGGAAGTCCAAGCAGCTATAGCTGTTAGGTGTGTGCCATACATGAAATATATTCATTAATGATCTTATTTTTATTATGTTATTCTGGGTAGGATTATGAGATCTTCTCCAAACAGTTCATTACTATGCAGAGAACAGTCATGTATAAATCCATAAATATGCATAAATTGTATTAGTTCACTTGCAGATACAATGGTTTATGGAACCACCTGTAAGCAACATGCAGGGGCGCAGCCAAGTACTTTCTGAGGTGTATGCAGAGAAATTATCTCATCAAGCAACTTTACTTTTCACATTTAAAGAGAAAACATCTTCATTTATCAAATGAAATCTTTTGAAACAGAGGCTTTTTGTTCTGCCATCAAGGAAATATCTGTTCAGTTTGTCCTTTGGGAAACTATGTCAGTGACAGGAACCAGTAAGTGAAGAACTCTTGTGTAGTTTTATGTTCATTGCGCTGCTGCTGTATTCCATCGCAGGGAAAGTCATCGCCTTGGATACCTCAGTGGTTCTGAACCAGTTTCGAGCAGCAACGCCCTCTTTGAGGTGAGAGATCTTTGAGAAATTTATCAGAAAAAATACAAACACCTGTAATGTTAAAAAAAAATAGTCCAACAATTCAGCTATAAATGCCAAAATAGCTTCTCTTCCATGTTGGTGATGTTGGGTTTCTTCTCCACAGCCCCCTGACTGGACTCTTTTTCCGCACACTGACCTTCCTGGAACACGACATAAAGCCGGTCTTTGTATTCGATGGAAAGCCTCCCGTGGAAAAGACACCTGTTGTAAGAAACATTTACAGCCTGCGTGTTTTGAATTGTTTTTGGGGATCATTTTGAGTTGGAGAACATGTCTGTGGGACCAAAGACCCTTTCCTGTTTTGCTCAAATCGGCAGTTTAACTGGTCTGCTGTAGAAACGATAGACTGACTGTTGACTGATTCCAGATTTTAAAAAATTCCTCTCGCTGATTGAGACTTGCTTTTCTGCAGCTGGAGAGGCGAGCCGAGGCAGCTGGTTGGAGCTCCCCCAAAAGAACAGGAGAAGGTCCACATGCATAAAGAGTGTAAAAGGATCTTTCATTATCATATTTAAATGTTTCCAAATTCTGATGTCATTGAATAATTCTTTTATGCAGCATCAGCCCAGACTAAGGATTCCATTGAGCTACTGAAATGTATGGGTGTGCCTGTCATCCAGGTACAACTTGTTTCAGTTTCCACTTTTTTTTTTTTTTGAAAAATATTTTTCATACTTCATGCACAGGATTCTGCCTTTCAGGCTCCAGGGGACGCTGAAGCGCATTGTGCCCGGCTGGTGAGACATGGGGTTGTGGATGCAGTGGCCTCCGAGGACATGGACACACTGCCCTTTGGAGCGAACGTTCTCATTCGTCAGCTGAATGCTAAGAAGAACAGGTATGTTGAAACTGCAGTATGTAACTTTTATAAAAAATTTACATTTATTTTACATATTTGTCACTATGTTGTAGCAGCAAATTTTGAGACAAATAATCTGAAAAGATGGTTCTCCTCCACCTTCTCCTTGAGCTGCTATTGCCGATTGAAGAAATGCACCAACCAAAACAACCAATCAGAGCCAGGATGAGGGTCACGCTTGTGTACGGGTCGCTAAATGTGCTAATGACGGAGAAACAATTTACCGTTACAGGAAAATTGTTTATCGACCTTCATTGGTGGCTATGCTAACTAGCCTTAGCATTGACAACCGGCTATGCCAGCTGCAGCTTAGAGAGCAAGGAGGGGAATGACAGGGGAGCCTGAGCAGGGCCACACAGATGGTGATTGACAGCCATAAGACCCGCCTCCTGGCTCTGATTGGTTGTTTCTAGTTGGCACTGGGAGAAGGTGGAGGAGCTCGATTTTTCCCCCCCAGATTATTTGTCTCATGCTGTACTCTCACGACATAGCAACAGTTTTAACAAATATGTAAAAAACTTTTTTTTTTTATAAAAGTTACATACTGCAACCTTATAATCTGTATAAATATATAAGAACAAAGTAAAGTAGTTCCAGTGATAACAGAGTTCAGTGCTTTGCTGTATTAGACAGATGGTAAGTCTTATCTGATTTTTATTTTATGCTCATGCTCCTAGTGAAGTTGTGGAATACTCATTACCCAGGCTGCTGGAAAAACTGCAGATTACTCATGAGGAGGTAAGAGCGAAACATTAATGAAACTTTTGCTTAAGTTTCTGTTATTGGAATCATTTAAAGCACATGTCAAACTCAAGGCCCGCAGGCCAAATCCAGCCCGCCTTGAAGTTTTATGTGGCCCAGAGGGACACATACATAGAACACTGAAAATAACTGTTGTATGTCTAAATAATATTTTATCAATCAAATGAAAGCAGTTTTCAATAGAAGATTAGGGCAACAGGAAAAAAAAATTTCTTAGAATTTTTACTTTTTTTTTTTTCAGAATTTACCAGATTTATTCTGACTTTAATCTTCTGAGATCAAAAGACAGGATTCTGAGAAAAAAATGTAAAAATTCTCAGGGAAAAAAAGTGAAAATGTTGACATTTTTCTCAGAATTATGACTTTTGATCTCAGAAGATTGAAGCCAAAATATTTTTTTTTCAGTGGCTACAATCTTCTTTCGTATGTGTATTGCCAAATTACTGAATGTGAAATGATGTTCAGTATTATTGAACTTCTTTGTTAATGGGTTTAAACTGTAGCTTTAAACCCATTTGTTAATGGGTTTTATCAATGCGTTTTACCCCAACCGGCCCTTTGTGGACATTCTTAATCTTGATATAGCCCAAAATAAAAATGAGTTTGACATCGCTGTTTAAAGTTTTGTGATGAATAATCACTTTTTTCCTGTCTTATTTTGCAAAATGCCTTTTAGCTTGTTGACCTTTGCATTCTGCTGGGCTGTGACTACTGCGACAAGATCCCCGGTTTAGGTCCAAAGAAAGCTCTGACTCTCATCCAGAAGCATCGCACTATTGAGAATGTGGTGTTGCACATCAACAGAGAGGTAATCTCTTGTTTTGATCTACTTCTCACTATACAGAAATTCTAAAGAAAATAAAATTAAGAAAAAAATCTAACATAGTCACATACTTCCAGACCCATCCTGTACCTCTTTTATGGAAATACAAAGAGGCCAGGAAGATTTTCTTGGACGAAACAGAAACTCCAGTTCCTAACTTGATGTGGAGGGAGCTGGACGAAGAAGCCGTGGTGGACTTCCTGTGTCACACCAAACATGTCAGGTACAGATTCATAGAGCCTGTTTTTCTGTTTATGTGGACCTGGACCGATGTGGAGCCGAAGGATTTGTTCCATTTATTTCCGTATGCTTTTTTAGGGAGGAGAGGATCCGTCATCGCATGAAGACATTTCATGAACATCGAGAAAATAGGCGAGAGGAGAGGAAAAAGGAGAAGGAGGCAAGGGACGGCAAGGGATGTATCAGGCAGACGCGCATGGACAACTTCTTCAGAGTTACCAGAAAGAGAGGACAGGTGAGGAGAGCAAAAGGGGAAAAATACACAAACATATGGATGAATATTTAGAAAACATAAATCTTCACCACTTCATCAGTGATGAATTTAAACTTAGTCATCCCCAAACATGGCCCTCTCAGAAAATTTATGTTAAATTCATGTTGTGAAACCCAATAAATAAACACATAAAAATTAGTATACACGTATTTGGAGTTTACCACAGTTTGTTGGCTTTTTGTTTCACCACTGCTTTTTGAGAGCGGAGCACGGTTCTTAGTGTTTCATGACGTTACTCATATAGGATGTTTTTGATCCCATTCATTATGGCATTATGCTTTGACAGAAATGTGAGGAAGAAGTCCACTCCCTTGGAAGATGAGCAACCATATAAATGTATCAGGATGCTTCACTGTTGACATACTTTTTACTTGTTGCACAAACTATTTTCCAGATGTCCTAAACAATTAAGATTATTTGCCATAGAAAATAACTTTGCACCAATCATCTGCTCTCCACCGGCCCACTTCCTGCATAATTCCAGTCAGTCTTTGTTGTTTCTCTTGGACAGAAAGGACTTTTTTGCTTCCTTTCTCATTACAAAACCCGACTGTAAAAGTTTTTGTCTTATTGTGTGTTCAGATGCACTCACATCCTTAGAGCAGAGGTGCTTAGATACATTTTTTCAATGTTGAAAATCTGCTATTTTGATGTCTAAACATTTTTCCTCTTTCTCTTTTCCTCCACAGCCAGTAGAATCACTTTCCTCATTAGGTGACAACAAAAAGAAACCTAGATCATAATAAGTATGCCTTTATTTTATAGTTGTTCCTAAATCGGAATAACTATATATGAAAAAAAAAGAAAAACAATTCAACCTGAAGATTATGCTCCAAGGTAAATATTCCAGACAAAAATAATCAGGATGCATTTTCTTATGATAACAGATTATTATCCCAATCCAATAATTTTGATGGTAAATTCAGTCAGCTGCTGATTGATAAATAATGTGCAGCTTAAAATAATTTATTTGACAGAGAGCCTATTTTTGGAACAATTAAAAGAAACCCAGCTGAGAATCATGAAAATATACTGACCACAGCCCTGCATCTGGAACACCACAGCCTCCGACAGTACAGTACTGTGCCCGTGTACGACCAGTGGTGTTCAGAAAACAACACGGTTCCATTTGATTTCTTGGTCCATGCAGCAGTTTCCTGCAGAGCCAGTGAGACAAGCAGAGCAGGAGGTGTGCGGCCATGAAAGAGAACAGAGTGACCACTGTCAGGGAGGCCAAAACCAGGGACAGGCGACGTCTCTTCTCTGGATATTCAATGAGCACCTGCTGTGTAACAGGAGCCAAGACAGACACCAAAGGCTTGAATTTTAAGTTGTTGCTTTAATTTCAGAAAGAGAAAGTGAGATTGCTAAGTCCACATAGTAAAATCAATATTATGAAGAAAAAAAGATGTAAATCCTAATTTTTTATTATTTTTTAATGTCTTTATATGTAAGTATTTTTCTTTTACGATTAAAACGACATTGAGTTGTATTTGGTCATGTAATGCTTTTGTGACTTGATGTGAATTGTTTTAATTGCTCTTTTGTGGGACCATTTACTACAGAGAACCAAAAGTTTTGTTAAGTATATTAATGTGCCAGTCTATTAAATACACAAATATCAAAATTTTTAAATCATGTCTTAAAATCAGATATATCCTTTTTTAGGCGTTTATTTCCTCTGCTACATCTCTTTATTAAATAATCTAAACTGCCACTATGCTTCTTCAAATAATTCCCAACATCTGATGGCTGGTATTTTGATTGTGTCAAACACCAATCATGTTTGATTGGTGACAAACTATGATTTGTATCAAATATCAATCATAGTTGCAGATAGCAGCTATGGACCCAAGCAGTGACTGAGCTGAATTATGAAATAAAATAATATGAACGTAATTTTTTCAGCATTTAAGCATATTAAATACAAACTATGAAGTATTTTCTGATAATTATTTATTAATGAGCCCTCGTTGATGTGTGTTTAGAATCCAGATTAAAAAAACACTTGTTGGTTTAAACTATGTAAACCAACAACTATTTAGTTGGATTTTGGGGTGAAGTTAAAAGATTTTAAGAGTCGTCCTCTTCTTTTAATGCTAAATAATTTCAACAAACAAAGAGTAAAAGAGCCCCACAGCATGACACTGCCACCCTCATGCTTGCCAATTAGCATGATGTTCTTAAGTTTTGAAGTTGTATTTTAATATACCATTTTATTGGAATTATGAGAGAAATTAATATTTATTTACAACTTAATTTATAAAATTTTGGTTCTTAAAATGTAACGCTGTACTTAATAAATTCACTATTTTCTTTCAAATTATTACATTCATGAATACTTGTTTACGACTTATTTATTGCATTTTGGCACTTATGTCCCTTGATAATTTCCTTGCCATTGTGAAACAAAACACAAGGCAGCATTCCAAACCGACAGATGGCGCAGCCTCTGGGGGAGGGGTTGGGTTTTGTCAACGTTTCAGTTACAGAAGAAGAAGTTTGTCAGTCACCCAATCTACCCGCTGGACCTCAGCAAGGTGTCTCCCCGTTCCCTGCCGTCAGACGCGGCGAGTCTGCCCCCGAAGAAACGCACTCCGCCGCCGGGCCATTTGACCAAACTTCTCCCAGTGATACCAGGTGCCCTATTTTCTTGCCATGGCGACGAGTGCGAAGCGAAAGCAGGAGGAGACTCACCTAAAGATGCTCCGGGAAATGACTAGCCTGCCTGCGAATAGGAAATGCTTCGACTGTGACCAGCGCGGCCCGACTTATGTCAACATGACAGTGGGCTCCTTCGTCTGCACCACCTGCTCCGGGATCCTGTGAGTGTTTCTTTTTAGCTTCCACGCTCTATTTGTTGTTTATACCAACCGCCGTGGAGCGACGAGAAGCAGCTGTCGACACGAAGCTCCCGGGAGGTGCGATACCGTTAGCTCGTTAGCTAGTGGGAAAGATGGGACAGGTAATGCCGCCGCTCCCTCCGGTTCAGCCGGAGGGCCGTTGGGCTGGGCTTTATGATCCTCCAGGAGGCAGATTGGCTTGTTTACAGCCACCCTTCAGCATGACGAGATGCCCTGACTTGTGTGTGTAGGCTGACTGTTTGATTTCTGACTCACACTGCCTCGGTTCTCAAGGTTAGCATGCATAACGTTGTTGTGAACTCCCGAAAACCTCCAGGTGTTGGGTTGATAGGTTATCAGACCAACCAGAAGAGAAACACACAGCTCTAATTAGGCCTGATAGGTGTTTGGACTTAGAAAGGAACTGGGAAGGTTGGGAAAAATGCTTCAATAGGAAAGTCAGTCATTCCTCAAGTTTTAGCAATCCACTTGGTCTAAACATGAAACACATTTCTGCTTCTTCTCTGTGTGCGTCACATGGGTTTTACTCAAGTGTTGGTTTTGCAAGACACCATCCAGGCAGTGTTATAACTGGCTAGTTCCTCTCTTTAGAGTCAAGTTGCAACATGGAGATGCTGCATTAGACGACATTGTTCACCAACCATTTACCTTAGTATTTCAAATGTGACTTGGAGGCCAAAAATGTTCGTAAGAGTGTCAGTATGGCAGTAGTACATCACTTTCATGACCTTCCCCTTTGACTCAGACTGTGTGTATATCAGCCAACCATACACACAGCGTAAGGAGTCATAATCTTCTCCATATAAGGCGATCTGACAATACACACGTGCGGTTTTAAAATCTTTCCTAAGTTTTTTGTTTTAATGTAATGTTTGCCATATGTGCAGATTGCTGTATAACACCAGATCACAGGACATAGAGGGTAATATACAGATGTGGTTAAAGGTTTACATGAAGTCATTATGGGCATGAATGTCCTATAAATACTGCTGTGTTTTTGTAAGACAAGATTTAGGTGCCCAACTTTTAAGCTTAGTATGGCAGCATGTTGTAGTAACTCTGTCACATTAGTTCTGATTTGTTCTTTTTGTAGTTTTTTGCCTACAATGTTTTTTATTGATGAATTGCCTTTTTTTTTGGACGCTGTGGTTTTGGATGCTGATCAGCTGGAATTTGGGTTTTGTTTTTCTTTCTTTTTTTCTTTTACTTCAGGACAGTTGTGGATAGTAACAACAAGGTATATTTTTGTTTGTTTGTTTCTTTAAGCAGCTGATTGAGATCTCAAAAGCTCAAATGATACTTGAACTATGACCCCCAAATCCCAGAGGAGCTGGAATGGAGGCAGAGAGAGATGGAGGAAGTTCAAACCATCTCTTCCATCGATCATGGTGGACAAGAAACAAACCTCCAACTCTATCCTCTCTCTACCCGGCTTTCTAACCGTAGAGCCAGACAGATTTAAATAGGAGCAGCAAAAGCAAATGAGGTGAATTGGTAGTTCTTGCTAACGGCTCATGATGTCATCCTGGAAATGTATTCTCTGCTGCCCAGATATGACATGTCAGTCAGTGTCTAAAGTCAGAGACTTCTTCATATTTATTGCTACAGTGACTGCTACCAGAGATCCTTCCGGCCCACAGCATCGTCATCCACGTTTCTCTGAAGATACCCAGTTAATATGAGTTATAACAACATTTAATTAAATTGTGTTAGATTTCAATTTTCTTTGCATACATACATATGTCTGCCCAATGTCTTGTCAAGGGCAGGATGATGTAAAATTGACTTTTTTTTAGCTTTACATCATGTCATAATGTTATTCCCTCAACAAAAACATACCTGAAGTTTTGCTTTGATTCTTTCATGCATGTTTGAGGGAACTTTTCATCTCTGTGGCAACCATTGAACTGTGCAAAACACCTGGTTTGCACAGTTCTGACCATTAGCTCCGCCCACCAGGTCACATCTGCACCTGTCCGGTTAACAGTAGTCACCCCACTGTTACCAACTTAACTATTTTGTTGCTACATTTAGCGACTTTTTAGACAAAAAAAAATTGGTATCAGCAAAAATCTGAATTGGCAGGCCAAGGTTTTTTTTAAACAATCAGTGATCGGCCAAAAAACTGCAATCGGTGCAGCACTTATACTAAATTATAAGAAAAAACTATTTTATTTTTTCACATGAACATAGTCTAAGATGGAACCATCTCAATATTCTATGTAAGACAGTAAGTAATATAGATTAGAAAAGCACTCTAACAGTTAGTTTTCTAGGTTTTACTGGTTTAAACTAAATGTGTTTTTCTCCCAGTTGGCAGTCAGCTAATCCCGAACTTTTATATTTATTTATTTTTTTGCCGTTCTTCTGCTTTCAAAGAAATAATTTTTATTGTACACATGAGAAAAAAAAGTGGTGATAATGGCAGACCTGATGAGGTTCGTAGGTCAGCTGATCTGTTTTCCCTCTGTTTGCTCCATGAGAGGTAAAAAAATAGCTGCATCTGTGCTTCATAGTGGAACTGACTGGGAAAAGAACCCATTTTATAGAGAATTGATTCACAATGCAAAATAAAAAAT